>NC_090653.1:75198624-75221124 GCF_040937935.1 Hyperolius riggenbachi
GAAACTGCCTAGTGCAGTTCCAGGAATTACTCTAGGCTAATCTTCAAACAAAGAGCAAGGCTGACACTCCAGGCGAGTGTTACACAGGAACTAACTCTTATGACCAGCCACTTACTGTGGGAAACATAGCTCTTTATAGAGCAAGCCCACAAGGGATGTGGCTAGGCAATCTGCATGACAAACATATGCAAATTCCTCAGCAGCAAGCTGCACAACTGACAAAAGGTCTCTCTTCCAGAGACCTGCAGAATGCAGACCTGAACAGTGGTCAAAAGGCTGCCTGCCTGCGCAGGCAGCCACGCGGATCCTCACAACAAGGTACAGTTATTCTAAATGTTTTTAATTTTTACAAAATAAATCACAAAGAGCTTAAAGAAAAAACAGTGAAGCACTGCGGAGATAAGTGATCTGTGGTGCTGAAGACAGCTGAACAAAAGCAATAGAAATCACCACTGTATTGCCTAAAGCCACCTTTCTAATACTCAAGTTAATTCATTTAACATGCCAGGCACGTTAGAATTTGCATAAGCATCACTGGCACTAATATCAGAATTAAATTAGCTGGTAATTTGGGTACAATTGGCGTCTCACATGGAGCAAGTCTTTTATCTATTGGAATTGTATTGGACCCAAGGTCTCTTTTACTGAAACAGGTTGTTTCCGCACTTGGTGCCTTTTGCCGTAACTGGGTATAGCACTGGTGCTATACTACACATCCCCACAAGGGTGACTTGGGGTTCCGGCAATCTCCAGGCCCTGAATTACTCCTCCCTCGGAGGGAAAATAGTATTTAACACCGCTAGGCATTTGAGCGGCAGCCAGGTGAGCCTTCATTCGGTTCACCCTACACCCAGCTCACCGTGGCAAATATATATATATGTATGCTCTTTTACTGGGTCACTAAGGATCTAGGTATACCAAGTTTCACTGGCCTTAAAGCAAAAAAGAATTATGGCAATTTCCATTTATTTATTTTTTACTTTTCTTGAACCTTCTTGGTTATTTGAATGGAAAACAAGCTAAGTAAAAGTCCAATGGGCTGCATTACTGTACTGAGTGAAGTTTTTACAGTTCCTTATGATAATTACCACTAAGTTACAGTGTCTGGCTCTGTTCATTCATTAGTACAGTTGCTATGGAAACACCACTTTCAGTATTTTCGATCGGTAAATTACCTCTTGGGTGTATTAATGGACTTGTTCAGTCAATTCATTAAAATGTCATAAGCTCTTTTTACCTCACTCAACTGCAGGATTTTTACCGCAAATTTTCAACTCCTTTTACAAACAAGTGAAGTTTTAACCAGCCCACGTAACAAGTCCCAAAGCAGCAAATTCTTAATAACCGTGAGCGTTGCACATAAATACCATGTTCTTATTGTGGAATGTGGTATTTTCAGGAATGAACACCACAGAGGAAACGGAACGTTAGTGTTACAAGGCTGACTGATGAACACAATGACAGTAATCTTTATTGAATTCTGCCCATTGTGTCTTAACATGTGTTAATAAAGTGTAGTTATTTTAACTTGCGGAACCGTAGTTCTGATTGAATTGTCTTCTGTACAAATTTGGCCCTAGAGTCTCAATGATGCTTGTTGGTCATTAGATTGTGAACTCCTCTGGGCAACAAGAACTAATTTAAATGGTTTAGTGTCATTTGTCAGAAGCAGCAGATGTCTCTGCACTGTATAGATGAGGTAATTAAATAAATACGGAGTCTACAAAGAGAGCGAACGAGTGTATAATAGGACATTAGAGTGGACAATGACTTTTTCTGGACATAAATATTGAGACGACCTATCGTGGGAATAAAGGCTTCAACCAGATCAAGAGTCTGACTTCACCGAACTTGTCTGGAGTCTTCTTTTAGCCATGGGGTAACTTCATTTTCTGGTGATACTGTACATACAGGACTGGGCTGAGAGAGAGGCTTAGGAAGCACCAGCCTCTGGGTGCCTCCTCATAGCCCTGAAGACGCGAGTGCCCACCCTCTTCCAGCCATGTGGTGCTGTTACACACCTCACCTCTCAGAACCGTGATCTCTTCAGCCTGTTGCAGGCTCACAGCACCTCCACTCTATGGCGCCCTCTGGCATCTCTTGTTCCGTGCGAGGCTGAATGGAGTCATAGAGAGTTGATGTTGTGATAGGCTAGATCTCTACGCTGGGAGGTGAGGAGAGTATCAGCACTTTTACAACACTCCGCTTGCAACTTTGCATGTTGGGTGGCTGCCTAATACTGGGAGCACATCTGGCTATCTATACCTGGGATGAGGGCTACCTAATACATTCACCCCCTCCAGCGTACTTTGCCCTTATCCTCTACCATCAATATGTCCTCCTCTTTCCCCACCATTACCCAAACATGCCCCTTTCTCTCACTCATCCCCCGGAATCCATGATATTCCCCTCTGTTCTCCCACCCACCTCAAGCATCTTAAGCCCTCACCCCTGCAACCCTCAATAAGGCCCCCCTCTCTCCCAAACTACTTCCAGCACTTGCACACTTTTTTCAACATGCGGGGCGACATCATTCCTCCCTCTCTTTCCATATGGGCCCACCTCCTGTCTCTCCCTGCATAGTACTAGCACAGCAGTGCATCTCAGTAGTCTCGATGTCTCCATGCTCCTCCGCAGCCGGCTACTCCCTCTACTTCCTGTTTCCTGCATGCCACTTAATCACATGTGATGTGCAGTTATTGGGTGGGCAGAGAGCAGCTGGCTGCTGAGGAACATGAATGCATCAGGAGCCAAATACATAATTCTGCATCTTTACTCATCAATGGACACAGAAGAGGGGCCCATGGTAACATTTTGCTGCATTTCATATATGTAGGGTGATGCATGTGCATTTTGCATGTGACAGAGGTAGCGTTTTCTGCATTTCACATGTTGGAGGTAATGTTTGCTGCATTTCATGTATCGGATGTAAGGTTTGCTGCATTGCATGTGTCAGAGGTTATGTTTGCTGCATTCCATATGTTGGAGGTAATGTTTGCTGCATTGCATGTGTCAGAGGTTATGTTTGCTGCATTTATTAATTGATGGTCATAGTGGCTGAATTTGTTACTTTGGGGTTATTGTTGCATTTGGCATTTTGGGGACTTATGATTACTAAATGGTTTGGGCATACGCGAATCAAAAGAAACACAATGACAGGAAAATGGATATATTTTGCTGGCAACTTTATTAGGTACCTCTTGCTAGTACTGAGTTTGACCCATGTTTGCCTTCAGAACTGCCTTAATACGTCATGGGATTTCTCAGAGATTTTGGTCCATATTGGCAGAATAGCATCATGCAGTTCCTGCAGATCCTGCACATTCATGATGAAAAGCTCCTGTTCAGGGGCGTACCTAGAGAGGAGCAGCTCCTGCGATCACGGGGGGGGGGGGGGGGGGCAGAGCTGTGGGGGGCCCTAACTACTAACCTTCCCTTCCTCCGATGCAGGGGGATATACTTCAGATCAGGTGTTCTTGGGGCTACACTTGTTATGGGTGTAAAGATCATGATAGCCACATGTTTTATAACCCTTGTGAGATGGGCCCCAAGGCTGTGAAGGTCATCAAGGGAAGGTGAAGGAAGGGTTGTGAACAGTGGTTGGGGCCTCATCAAATCACTGCTCCTGTTCCATCACATCATGGGGGAAATTCTGCTTTTGTGTTTGTGTGTGTGTGTGTGGGGGGGGGGGGGGGGGGGGGGGACTGCCGTATTATGTGTGTGGTGTCCTTTTGTTTGGAGGGGGGAACATTGCCTAAGTACCTCTAGGTACACTCACTGCTTTTCCCCAAAATGTTGTTGCAATGCACTGCAATGGCGTGCAAACCCCTTAAACTCCCCTCCTTTCTAAACAAAAATATTTCCTATGTTAATACACAGCTGCACATAGCTGGGAGCATTGCAACTATCGAGTAATCGCCTGCAGTAACCATTAACCTGACTGTTTCAGTCACGTAAAATCAAGGCAAGAAAGCTGAAAATATCCTTTCAGAACCTGGGATAATGAATTCATCATCAACAAAATTGGGTATCACTTCTAACAGCATGCAAACTGGCTATAAGAATTAAGTGTACCTGTCACTGAACAAAAAATGATGGTTGTTCTTTGCCCTATTTCCACGGAAATGTTGAGAAAATTTGTAATTTAAATTGCAGCATGTATATATACAGTAGAAATGTCACCACTATTTCAGCAGTCACTTGGCTGAGATCTAGGGCTTAGTTCATCAAGCTGCACTGTGCAGGTGAGCGGGGTGAGGCGGGTTCCTCAGGCGGCAGATTTGGGAGGTGAGAAGGGCCGCCGAGCTGGAGGAAGTAGTCAGTAGGAAGGGGGTATTGGGCACAGTAGCGGGGATGGGGGTCAGACCCCTCCCCTCCCTCACCTGAGTCCCCGATCTGCGCTCCCCCTCCGGCTATTAATGCATCAATGTATGTTTTCAGGCAACGGGCAGGGAGGGAGAACTCACCTCTTCCACGTTCCAGCTGCGTTCCATCCTCGTCACTTCCTGCAATGCTGCCCACTGTATTGTAAGTGGACAGCATTGCAGGAAGTGACGATAGTGGAACGCACGCTGGAACGTGGAAGAGGTGAGTCCTCCCTCCTCGCCCGCTGCCTAAAAACACTCATTGATGCATTAATAGCCGGAGGGGGAGCGCAGATCGGGGACTCAGGTGAGGGAGGGGTCCAACCCCCCCTCCCCGCCACCAATACCCCCTTTCTGCTAGCTACCCCCTGCAGGCTACCTATTGGGGGGTTATTATACTGGGGGGAGGCGGCATTTTTCCATTAATTTGCCTCAGGCGGCAAAAAGTCTAGGGCCGGCCCTGTTTATGAGCAGTAGTGCGCACTATGCATGCCTTACATAGCAGCGCTCACTGCCATGTAAGGAGTGTGCCTTCCTTAGTTATGCGTATTACTTCCTTAGCAACGCACACAACATTAACTGCTGGTGGTCCTGCTTCTGTGAAGTATCGCGGCCACTACTGTATTAATTTACATTGTTAAGGAAATGAATACAGTAGTGGCTGCGATTGAAGTATCGCTACCGCGATACTTCACAGAGGTAGGACCACCCGCAGTTAATGTTGCGTGCGTTGCTAAGGAAGCAATATGCACACTCCTTACATGGCAGCGAGCGCTGCTGTGTAAGGCATGCATAGTGCACACTACTGCTCAGCTTGATGAATCAAGCCCCTAGTTTGTTTATTTATAATCCATGAATAGAAACATTTTTCATGCTAAATCCCTGAATCTTCTTCTGATGTTTCCTCTACACTTGCTTTTTATGGCCATTGGTCATATTATGGTTCTTTATGCACTTAGTTTCTAGATAGAGTCAAAGGATTATTATTTTTTTTTTATAAGTGCATTATTCAGTTTTTGTCGCATGCAAGGTACTGAATACTATGTTCAAAGCAGAACAAAAAGCAAACCCCCTCCGCGATTTTTCTGATGACCGGTGATTTCTTAAGTGACGAGCAATGGTTTCCGCGATCTTGCGACGTGGGTACAGGTGTGCGATTACATGGACGATGTTTGGCAACGTGCAGCAGCAACGACCATCACAGAGGACCGGATCTTTAAGATCCCAGACGACTTGCGCAAAGTACCGCCATCGCTTTAACTCTCATTTGCGCCCGTCATGTGCTGTCACGCATACCCGCCGGCAGAAAGATGGATCGGGGAGCACTTGTCGCCGTTGGACGCCGCTGGGATCCATCTTCCTGCCTTGTGAGGGGAGTATTCAGCTTAACAAAGAAACATAAATAAGACGATTCACAAAGCTTTTCTTGTACATTATTTCTCCTTACTTATTTTTATCTTAACTATAAGCATAGCTACTGCATACCTCGCAACTTTTTGAGATGAGAAAGAGGGACACTTAAGCCACGCCCCTGCCACACCCCTGATCACGCCCCGTCACACCCCTAGCCACGCATACCATAAAGATTTCATAAGAAAAATATGTTTTATAATTCAAACCACACTGGTCCTTTCTATCCTGGTTCATTTTCCTTCATATTAACATTTTAAAATTAATATATCAATTTAAAGGAGGGGAATACAGTTTAGAGTGAATCAAACACATTTTGTAGCAGAGAAATGTGTATATATATTTACACAGAAAGAGGGACAAAGTCCTGAAAGAGGGACACATGAGGAGGAAAGAGGGACAGAGGGACAGGGCTCCCAAAGAGGGAGACAGTTGGGAGCTATGTTACTGGTTGAGATACAGATTAGGAGAGAGAACTCATGAATGAAGTAAAATGAGGAGGACTTAACACACACACACACACACACACACACACACAGTTCTCTTTAAGATTTGCATGGACACTTTGCAAGGTGCCTTTCTTCCGCTCAGTTACACCCCCCCCCCCCCCCTTTTATTGTTTTAATATTGATGATTTTGGCATACAGCTCATGAAAACCCAAATTTCCTATCTCAAAAAATTAGCATATTTCATCCGACCAATAAAAGAAAAGTGTTTTTAAAACAAAAAAAGTCAACCTTCAAATAGTCATGTTCAGTTATGCACTCAATACTTGGTCGGGAATACTTTTGCAGAAATGACTGCTTCAATGCGGCATGGCATGGAGGCAATCAGCCTGTGGCACTTCTCAGGTGTTATGGAGGCCCAGGATGCTTCGATAGCGGCCTTAAGCTCATCCAGAGTGTTGGGTCTTGCGTCTCTCAACTTTCTCTTCACAATATCCCACAGATTCTCTATGGGGTTCAGGTCAGGTGAGTTGGCAGGCCAATTGAGCACAGTAATACCATGGTCAGTAAACCATTTACCAGTGGTTTTGGCACTGTGAGCAGGTGCCAGGTCGTGCTGAAAAATGAAATCTTCATCTCCATAAAGCTTTTCAGCAGATGGAAGCATGAACCCACTTTTGAACCAGAAACAGCGGCAGAAGCGCCTGACCTGGGCTACAGAGAAGCAGCACTGGACTGTTGCTCAGTGGTCCAAAGTACTTTTTTCAGATCATGAAAGCAACTTTTACATGTCATTCGGAAATCAAGGTGCCAGAGTCTGGAGGAAGACTGGGGAGAGGGAAATGCCAAAATGCCTGAAGTCCAGTGTCAAGTACCCACAGTCAGTGATGGTCTGTGGTGCCATGTCAGCTGCTGGTGTTGGTCCACTGTGTTTTATCAAGGGCAGGGTCAATGCAGCTATCAATCAGGAGATTTTGGAGCACTTCATGCCTCCATCTGCTGAAAAGCTTTATGGAGATGAAGATTTCATTTTTCAGCATGACCAGGCCCCTGCTCACAGTGTCAAAACCACTGGTAAATGGTTTACTGACCATGGTATTACTGTGCTCAATTGGCCTGCCAATTATCCTGACCTGAACTCCATACAGAATCTGTGGGATATTGTCAAGAGAAAGTTGAGAGACGCAAGACCCAACACTCTGGATGAGCTTAAGGCCGCTATCGAAGCATCCTAGGCCTCCATAACACCTGAGCAGTGCTACAGGCTGATTGCCTCCATGTCACGCCGCATTGAAGCAGTCATTTCTGCAAAAGGATTCCCGACCAAGTATTGAGTGCATAACTGAACATAATTATTTGAAGGTTGACTTTTTTTGTTTTAAAAACACTTTTCTTTTATTGGTCGGATGAAATATGCTAATTTTTTGAGATAGGAAATTTGGGTTTTCATGAGCTGTATGCCAAAATCATTAATATTAAAACAATAAAAGGCTTGAACTACTTCAGTTGTGTGTATTTGAATCTAAAATATATGAAAGTCTAATGTTTGTCAGTACATTACAGAAAATAATGAACTTTATCACAATATGCTAATTTTTTGAGAAGATCCTGTATAGCCTTCTTGTGCAATCCAGCATAGAAGATAACAGGTTAATGACCTATTAACACACTAGATGAATGTCACCGATGCCACCCTCTGGGGACATTGCAGCTGACAGTGTACAGAGGCATGTTCTGTTGCTAAGGGGAGGGGGCCTATGGTGATGTCACGCAGGAGCGTGACAGATGCAGTTGTTTACTGGCTGCCTTGGCTGAGTTTCATCCAGTGTATGTATGGGGTGCATACATTTTTTGCAATGGTAGGGACAGTTTACATTTTGTTTTGTTTTTAACTTTAAAAAGAAAATAAATAAAAATAGAGGTCAACTTTAATTACCAAAAAGTTTTCATGCTGATTTTTTTTGTTTGTTTGTTACATTTAGAGCATTTTTTTAACCTGGTGTATATTAGACTTCACCCAGTCAGAGGTGATAAGTGATGGGCAAGTAGCTAGATCCACTTCTCCTGTAAGAATAAAAATGACCCACCCATATGAGTAAAAGCAGCATCCTAATGCACATATAGCAAGATATGAGTACATATTGTCTGGGTGCCGCTCAGTTCAGCACAGGGAGAGCTGAATGGCGGCTCTCTTTGCTGTCGCTAAACTCCAAGGCGGCGTTAAATACATTCCCCCCCCCCCCCCTCCCACTCAGAGGGAGATGTCATTCAGGGTCTGGCAGCTGCCAGTGCCCCCCGATTTACCACGGGGCGTACATCATAGCATTGCTGCTATGACGGTGCCCAGCTTCAGCGCTCAGTGTCGCGCGCAAAAATAACCTGATTTAAAAAAGATTTAGCACATGTGCAGAAAGTCTGATTACAAATCTGTGACAAATGTTGGCATTAATATTAAAGAGGAACTTAAGCAAAAAGGGGGAAAAATACATTGCAAATTGAGAATTTAAACAAGAGGGAGAGATCAAGAAATGATTGATATTCGCCATATAATTTGTTTATGTTTTTAATCCATGAGTCTACACGTCATCATCTTTACTACTGGCAGACAACAAGAAAATAGAGGAAACCAACTGCCACTATTTATAACCACACCCCCTAACAATGTGATAGGCTAAAAGCTTATTTTTTTGTTAAAGATATACAGGTCCTTCTCAAAAAATGTGCATATTGTGATAAAGTTCATTATTTTCTGTAATGTTCTGATAAACATTAGACTTTCATATATTTTAGATTCATTACACACAACTGAAGTAGTTCAAGCATGGGCGTAACAATAGGCCCTGCAGCCCCTGCCCTCGCGGGTGGTCCGGGCCCCCCTGGGGCCCGCTCGGGGCCATTTAGTGGGGGCTGGAGGGGTGGCAGGCTGGCAGCATGAGGGGAAAGCCTTGGCCACAGTCAGCGGGGAGAGGGGAAGTCCCCCCCCCCTCTCCCTCGCCCCGGGGCTCTCCCCTCCAGCTAGTTACAGTTTGGGCAGCGGCGGCAAGATACATACCTTCTTCCTTGCGTTCCACCGCATACTCCTCGCTCTAGCGGCTGACGTCACTTCCGGCCCGCAATGAAATTCTGCAGGGGGGCCCGGTGGGGCCTAGTTACGCCCCTGAGTTCAAGCTTTTTATTGTTTTAATATTGATGATTTTGGCATACAGCTCATGAAAACCCAAAATTCCTATCTCAAAAAATGTGCATATCGTGAAAAGGTTCTCTAAACGAGCTATTAACCTAATCATCTGAATCAACTAGTTAACTCTAAACACCTGCAAAAGATTCCTGAGGCTTTTAAAAACTCCCAGCCTGGTTCATTACTCAAAACTGCAATCATGGGTAAGACTGCCAACCTGACTGCTGTCCAGAAGGCCATCATTGACACCCTCGAGCAAGAGGGTAAGACACAGAAAGAAATTTCTGAACAAATAGACTGTTCCCAGAGTGCTGTATCAAGGTACTTCAGTGGGAAGTCTGTGGGAAGGAAAAAGTGTGGCAGAAAACGCTGCATAACGAGAAGAGGTGACCGGACCCTGAAGAAGATTGTGGAGAAGGACCGATTCCAGACCTTGGGGGACCAGTGGAAGCAGTGGACTGAGTCTGGAGTAGATACATCCAGAGCCACCGTGTACAGGCCTGTGCAGGAAATGGGTTACAGGTGCCGCATTCCCCAGGTCAAGCCACTTTTGAACCAGAAACAGCGGCAGAAGCGCCGGACCTGGGCTACAGAGAAGCAGCACTGGACTGTTGCTCTTTGGTCCAAAGTACTTTTTTCAGATAAAAGCAACTTTTGCATGTCATTCGGAAATCAAGGTGCCAGAGTCTGGAGGAAGACTGGGGAGAGGGAAATGCCAAAATGCCTGAAATCCAGTGTCAAGTACCCACAGTCAGTGATGGTCTGGGGTGCCATGTCAGCTGCTGGTGTTGGTCCACTGTGTTTTTTCAAGGGCAGGGTCAATGCAGCTAGCTATCAGGAAATTTGGGAGCACTTCATGCTTCCATTTGCTAAAAAGCTTTATGGAGATGAATATTTCATTTTTCAGCACGACCTGGCATCTGCTCACAGTGCCAAAACCACTGGTAAATGGTTTACTGACCATGGTATTACTATGCTCAATTGGCCTGCCAACTCTCCTGACCTGAACCCCATAGAGAATCTGTGGGATATTGTGAAGAGAAAGGTGAGAGACGCAAGACCCAACACTCTGGATGAGCTTAAGGCCGCTATCGAAGCATCCTGGGCCTCCATAACACCTGAGCAGTGCCACAGGCTGATTGCCTCCATGCCACGCCGCATTGAAGCCGTCATTTCTGCAAAAGGATTCCCGACCAAGTATTCAGTGCATAACCGAACATAATTATTTGAAGGTTGACTTTTTTTGTTTTAAAAACACTTTTCTTTTATTGGATGGATGAAATATGCTAATTTTTTGAGATGGGAAATTTGGGTTTTCATGAGCTGTATGCCAATATTATCAATATTAAAACAATAAAAGTCTTGAACTACTTCAGTTGTGTGTAATGAATCTAAAATATATGAAAGTCTAATGTTTATCAGTACATTACAGAAAATAATGAACTTTATCGCAAGATGCAATTTTTTTTAGAAGGACCTGTACATAAATGCAGAGGGAGATACTGGTTTCTGGGTAGTGGGAAACTACTGTTATTTCCCTCAATGAAACAAGGTTCACAGACAGAAAACTGTAAGGTCCTAGGTCCTGACATCACGCTGTGGGAGGGGTTTCACCACAGTATCAAAACAATATCAACCATACAGACCCCCCTGGTGATCCGTTCAAGAAAAGGTAACGTTTTTGTATGGAAAAGTGGGTATCCGCTACTGATTGAGATGAAGTTCAATCCTTTTTTAAAGTTCCTCTTTAAGTGGGTATCAGGGGGCCGAACTGACACTTTCTCTGACCCCTTTGCCATCTCAAATTCCCAAAAGGACCATAAAGGAAAACCAAAGCGACATCCTTGATTGGGGTCCCATTTAACTGCATCCATCTCAGAACCAAGATTTATTCTTGGATTATTCCACAAAAATATTTAATGTTTCTAGCTAGGAAGCTTTTGTTGGAAGTGTGTCTGCAGCTTTAGTCGTATCTTCCTATTATGAACACCCCAATGCCTTTAGGCATTAACTTCCCCAGACAGATGTTGCACATTTTTTAAACGAAGAACATGCTGTGTTTTCCTAATTTTTTTCTCTATCCAATTTTAAAACTAATTTTACAGACTCTCCAATTAACTTCTAGCTAATGATCTATAGACCTGTTGTGGATAAAGGATAATTATTAAAGGCTGTGTAACAAGTAGTGAGTTATTGAAAAGTAATCCTGGTCAGAATGAAAATTTATTGTAATTAAAGTTGTGAGATTATCAGAATAAAGAGTTGTGCTTTGCACATAATGAATAAAGTAAAGCGTTGTCATTAAAGTGTTGATAAAATAAAATCCTGGTAAACAGAGGCAGGCACGGTTAACCCGTAATGGACTTGCACATGATTGTGTTCGGCAATAGGGATGAGGCAGCCAATTTCTACATTCTATAGCACTGGACTGAAGGCAGAAGCATCGAATCAGAGATAAAGGAAGCTTCTGATTGGCCTAAACAAATCAGAGCATAGTACAGGTTTCGATCTTATCTCATTTTTGTTTCACTTGTTTTACTAGACTTACTTCATCTACTAGCTACTGTAGGATTTGTTTAAAAAAGATGATGTTTTAGGTCACATTGTAAACATTTTGAATGGAAACTTTTATACTAACCAAAGGCCGCAAGTATGCATGGGACCTATGGGTGGTGGCTAGTGTGGGTTTTGATTACGCTTTTATCACCAGTTACATCTGAGCTCCTTCCACTGGGCAAACAAAACAGGTAATCTAGGCGCCACCGGCCAAACTGTAAAATTGGCACCACAAAGACCACAATAGTAACTGCGGCTATAGCGGCGCTCATGGGCTTATTTGGGCACTGGTCATGCCCGATAAATATTGGTAGTATGGAACGGAAATACCAGCAGAGGGTGTTTTTAGTGGCGAAGGCACAGAACAGATATTGGCAGAGATTGCAGCACAGGGAGGGTTAGTGTGAGAAGAGGATTAGGTGGTTATAAAATATGGTGAAAAATGACTGATATTTTACTACCGAAATTGGCCAATGCTCAGTACTAGAATTATAAATTACTGATATTCTGCTAGTGTTTATCCTCAGTGCCAAAAATTAAAGAGGTGTCTTTTTTACCTGTATGCCCAGGAAGGAACCAATATTTTGGGCTCCTGATTCTGTGATCACTGTGAGCCAATCACAAAGGCCAGAACCAGTGAGTCCAAAATACGTTAAAACATAAATTTTAACATTTTTTGTAAAATTAGTAAAAAAATAAATAAATAAATAAAATGTTTCAATTTTTTGGGGTGAATTTTAAACAAAATTAAATATACACTCAAATAACTGTACCATACAAATATTGTACATTACAAAGACAAATACGATACATATGAGCCTGTGTTTCAAACCGACTAAGTGTTCAAAGGCACATTTTTACAATAAATTATTTGAGACTCCCAAATTAATGCTAAGATCTCCAATATTTTGAAGTTAAAGGTTCAGATTCAAACCTTTTGTACCAGAAAAAAAAAAACTAATTTTTAGAAAGAGATAAAAGAAAGATTAAGAAAGTATAATAAAAAGAAAAAGATTTAAGAAAAATATTTAAAGGGCAACTAAAGCATGAGGCATACGAAGGCTACCATATTTATTTCATTTTAAGTAATACCGGTTTCCTGGTTGTCCTGCTGATCCTCTGCCACTAATACTTCTAGCCACAGACCCTGAACAAGCATGCAGCAGAATCTTCAGAGAGTTTTTGACATTATTGTCAGATCTGACAAGATTATCTGCATGTTTATTCTTGGTGTTATCTGGACACTACTGCAGCCAAACAGAGCAGCAGAGCTGCCAGACAACTGGCATTGTTTAAAAGGAAATAAATATGGCAGCCCCCATATTCTTCTCACTTCAGTTGTCCTTTAAGAAATGAATGGTCCAGAATCCCAGGGATGCATCTCCCCCCCTTTCACCCTACTCTAATGCCATAATTTGTCTCCATAGGTTCCAAAACTTAGCTACCTGGGTGAAGCGGTCCTCAAGGTTACCAGGCATCTGTTCTTGAATTATAAAAGTAGTGACCCTGATTTTGACCTCTTGAATTTTTTGAAAAAAATCAACATGGCTTTACTTATTTTTTTGGGAGAAAAAAACAGTAGTTACTGTAAGTCAAATCATTCCATAATCATCCAATGGCCTACACTTCTGCAAAGTGATGACAGCCCTTGGGAGTGATTAATGATGATCCAGATTGCTAAATTCCAAGTTCTAGGTGTCTGATTGGAACCCCTGCTTTAAAGAGGAATTTTAGCCCAAAGGAAAAAAAAATCAATACATTGCAAAGTGAGAAGTTAAATAGAAGCGAGATCAGGAAATGATTGATATTCACCATGTAATTTGTGCATGTTGTTCGAGCCACATTCAGCCTGCAAGTGATCATCTTTACTACTGGCAGGCATGAAAAAAAACAGACAGTATCAACTGCCATTATCTATAACCACAACCCCTAACAATGCGATAGACTAAGGGCCAGTTTCCACTAGGAGCGGTGCGATGCGGCTATATAGCCGCATCGCACCGCAGGTGTCCTGAAACACATGCACGGCAATGGAAGAGTTTCCACTGCGTGCATGTTGTGCGGAGCGATCCGAGAATCTGCAGATTGTCGCACGGCCGCATCCGCCCGCAGCCACGTCCCATCTCCTCAATTGACTTCCGCATCGGGAGATGTGGAAGTGATGCGGCCGGCAGCGGAAGTAATGCGATGCGGCTAGGTAGCCGCATTCGCATCACTAAGAAGTGGAAACGGGCCCTTAAAGTTTTTTTTTTTTTTTTTTATAGATGTACAGATGAACGTAAGGAGATACTGGTTGCTTGGCAGTTAGAGACAGTCATTATTTCCCACAATGCAACAAGGCTCACAGACAGGAAACTGCCAGGACTTAGGTCCTGACATCACACTGTGGGAGGGGTTTCACCACAACAGACATCCCTGATGACAGTAGCGTAGCTAAGGTGCTATGTGCCCTGGTGCAAGTTTTACATGCCCCCCCCCCCCCCCAAGTACTCTATACATAACAATTGATACGGTGCGCCAAAACCTGCCAAGGATTTCCACAGTGTCAGAAGTGCAAGTAGGGGATGGGAAACAGTTTGTTAATGATCACTGCCATTTAAATCATCTATAGAAGTGATTATTAACAGCACAAGGCCAATAGAGAGCTAATATTGTGCTTGAGGGAGGGCCCCTCTGACCCAAGGGCCCCGATGCGGTCAATACCCCTGCACCCCTTATTGCTACACCACTGCCTGATGATCTGTTGGAGAAAAGGTAAAGGGGTATTCGCTACTCACTGAGATGAAGTTTTGTGAACTCTGAGTATTTTGTACTCAACAGTTCGTTTGTACTCAAGTCAAGTCTATGTTCGTTTGTGGACCTGAACTCTTGCACTGGACAGAAGGAAAACATAAAGAAATGCACCCTGTATGTACTTAGAGAGTTAAGCCTGTCGTATTCCCCCTCATCTGTGACTCAGCACAAGTTGCAATTTGATCCCTTAGTGTTGTCAGCTGACTGCCATGGCAATGAGCTCTATTGTAAACACAGCATGTTAACAACATGTCTGCTTCCATGAAAGCAGGAAGTAGACACACTGCAGATTTATTGCAGGATGTGTATCAGATATAACAAAGAAATGTTTTTCTTTAAAGGTTAGTATGTTGTTGCTTATCTTTTAGAGCAGAGAGGAAGTTCTGAGTACAGGTCCGCTTTAAAGTGCAAGGTTTAGAGCAATATCGCTTTCTAGAAACAAGGTTTATTCCTTCAGCACTGATCTTCCATTGTAGTGACTGAGTGGTGGTAGCCCGGGCATGCACACGCCATTATTAGAGCACAAAACGTATTCATGCATCTTGCTTGGCATTTCCCAGAATGCTCCTTGTGTTTTGTTAAAGGCACACAATGGCTCTATGTCAATTTAATTAGAATCCTCTGTGTATTTGCACACTCCGATAAAAGGAGCACAGTGTCCTGTATTAATAAACTGCAAGCGTTTGAGTCGACGGACTCCAGACTAGAGCTAATATCATCATTACAAGGGCAAACATTAACACAGGCCTATTTAGACAAACCGCACACATATCGCCCATGCAGAGCCAGGATAAAATATTTATTCCCATTCATATCTGCTATAAAGGGTTCAGCTGTGGTTCACATAACAAAACATCCTATTGTACCGATGCCGCGTGCGCTATCTGCCTGTAGTTCGCTGTTAGGCATCGTGCAATCAAAGAGATATTGTGGTAGTGGCATGTTTAATGGATGAGGGGGTCACTTCAAAGTGGGAACAATGGCGATCTGGTGAGAGTGACATGTTTTCTGCATGGATGATTCACACCTTGCGGTAATAAAATGATCAGAGACATTCAGAAGAGGAGTTCCCATCCACGTTATTTGCATCTAACTAGCTGCAAAGCGTAACCCCAAAGCAATTATCTGAGAAGATAACAGCTCTATCTGTGAAGAGAAATAATTACGTTTACTCTGTCGGCATGCCTCTAAAGGTAATAAGTAATGAAAGGCTCTATTGGTGCCCACATCCCTCTTTTCAGAACAAATCTACTAGCCTGGCTGCCATGTTGATCTTTTCAATTCAGTCTGCTCTGACTGAGTCACTGACTTTGGACAAGTCCCAATGAAGACAGAACTATATTGAGGCATCACAGGGTTTATTCACAAAGCTTTTCTCTTGAATAGGGATGGCAATGCTTAGGAAAACTCATGGAGAAGCATGTGATCAGTTTACTCAGCTGATAGAATTGTAAGGTTAAGCTGATCAAACTGACCACATGCTTGGTATTGTTTGGAAGATATTGGCGGATCTTCATGAGCTCTCAAGCATAACCCTGAAATACCTGAGAGAGCGTTTGTTTATGGATGTTCTAACCTGACTCTTTGGGATGAGGATTTTCAGCTCGGTTGCCTCCTGGCGGTAGACCCTCTGCCTTTAGACTGCTATTCATTTTTTTTTTTTGAGGTGTGTGTGTGGTGCTGGTGGTGGTTCTAGGATTCTCGCTTGGGGTAAGGATGGGTGGGTGTGGTGGTGGCAGGCCCCTAGTTTTTACTGTCTAGCTCTATGACAATGTGTGTTTTTTTTTGCTCCCATATTCACCTGTTGGATGCTTTGACCTTAAATGTGTTACCTGTGCCTGCCCTCCGCTGTTTTGGGGCTTTGTTTTTTTTGGGTGGAAGAAATTTAAAATCTCTTAAAATATTTTTAATGAAAAAACCGTATCATATGCTTCTCCATGAGTTCTCCTAAGCATTGCCATCCCTACTCTTGAATAATCTCACGTTCCTTATTTTTCACCTCCGTTAAAAAAAACCCCATACACATGTATGAGGACTGCTGCCTACTGTGATCAGGATTGGAGTTCTATACAAATGTGTCACTAGTCTACAGACTGGTGATGTGTCTGTTACCATGGAGCAGGGAAGAGGGATGATGTGGTGCACAATTTCGCTAAAGATCCAGGATGCAAAAGGCTCTCCCACTACTAAAATGATTCCCCCCCCCCCCTCAAACGATTACGTACTTAAAGAGTAAGGCCCTGTTCAGACTTTGTGCGTTCCTAGCCGTTTTTACGAGAACGCATACAGAAAGATTTTATGCATAGAAACGATCGGCTACTAATGTTTTCTAATGGCCTCGTTCACATGTATGCGTATGAGACACATGCAGAAACGGACGCAGAAGCCTATGGACGCGTATCAAAAACTCGTACTATCGCGTTTTAGCGCACGTTTCCCTCTGCGGTTCCCATAATTTTTTTTCCCCGGGTCACGTGTGTGTGCAAAACGCAATCAAATACACATTCGAATGCAGGAAAAAAACGCATGCATTTTTCAACTTGCGTTTCTTTGAATTTATACGCGTTCTACAAACGTTGACAGTCTGAACAGGGCCTGACTGTCGGGCATAAAATCAAAAATCAATTCTTTATTTTTAATCTGGTAAACAAGTAATAAGGATGCTAACCAGGCAATCCAAAAGTTAAAATCACTATTACTTTTCTTGTTGATGAATTATCATTCCCCAGTTTACATGACTCTTATTTGGTACACAGAAAATTTGGTACACAAAAGAGAAGTTGCAGGGCATGCTGGGTTGTCCTTTTTTGCTTCTCTACTTCCCCTCAGACTTAACTAATGCAGCCTGATTGGCTGAAGCCTCATTCCCTCCTGTTTTCCCCTCCCACACCTCTGTTCCTCTGATTGGCCACAATTTCTCAGGCTGAAACAATGCACTTTCTATAGTGAAGGGAAGGCAAATCAGGCAGAGAAGACTAAGGGTGGATATTACATCAGGGCTGGCTTCAATATAGCCACAGTAAATATGGAAACTGTCTAGAATAGGATTCTCTACTTTATAAAATTCACAGGAATCATAATGTGGACAGTGCAATACATATGTTATGTAATTAGAGCAAGTATTTATCTACTTATATATTTGCTTTTTTGTCCTGAGATAGTATGGCTGACAGCTCCTCTTTAAAGGGACACTATTGCAATACATTGTAAAATATAAAATACTTACCCATGCATACATATAAGATTTACATTCATCCCGGAGTAAAATAAACTTTTTCTTTCCAATGTTGCTGTCATTGGGCTTGATTCACAAAAGAGTGCTAACTGTTAGCACAGCCGTTTTCGCGCGAATTTTCGCATTGCGCACGCTCGCAAATTTTCGCGCGAAACGATAACGTTTTAGTGTGCAAACGCGAATTTGCGCAAAAACGTTATCGTTTAGCGCGAAAATTCTTGATCGCGCGCAATATGAAAATTCGCGCGAAAACAGCCGTGCTAACAGTTAGCACTCTTTTGTGAATCAAGCCCATTGTGTGCAGTAGGTACCATATTTTTTGACATATAAGATGTACTTTTTCTCTCAAAAAAATTGTCATAATGCCAAATACAAGGAGTCTCCGACTTATGAACGCCTGCCGATAAGAACTGCCGGCCTTCAACAATGTCGGGCACTTGCTGTATTCCCCCCGTGTCCTCCTCAGCTCCCCCTGTGGGTCCCCCTGTATCCTTCGTGTATAGCTATCAGCAGCGACAGCGCGACTCACCTCATCCACGCCTCCAGCAGCAATCAGAGACCTCTCCCTCACTGTTCCCCTATTCCTGGCTTCTGCTGATAAAGCAGAAGCTGGCCCTAGGTGAGCTGTGAGGGAGAGGTCTCTGATTGCTGCTGGAGGCGTGGATTAGGTGAGTCGTGCTGCTGCTGATAGTAACACACAGGAAGCAGAGGAGGACACACGGGTAGAGCGGAGAACAAACGGTGGGGAGCGGAGGACAAACGGGACAGAGGAGGACACACGGGTAGAGCGAAGAACGAACGGTGGGGAGCGGAGGACAAACAGGGGACAGAGGAGGACACACGAGGGGAACTTAGGACAAATGGGGTAGCAGAAGAGGACAAAAGGTGGGCAGAAGGGGACACTAGAGAGACACATGAGGTATAAAGGGGACACAATAATTGGGGGAGAACATCTACAAGGCGCTCCTGGACCATGGACACACCAGGTTTAGTATTTTTTTTCCCTGGTTTTTGCCCTTGAAACCTAGGTGCATCTTATATTCAGGAGCGTCTTATAGTCTGAAAAATACGGTATATAGATCTGACAACTCTGACAGTTCCTGGACTAGTCAATCTCGTCATGTGGGATTCTCAGTGTGTCTATAATTCTTTACAAAAGACTCTCTGGAAAAAAATCTATATATAGATGCTGTCTAGCCTCCCAATTTGTTTGCACACAATTTGGGCAGTTGGACTGAAAAACTGCCTTTCAGTAACTGCTATTGAAAATAAAGGAAAACCTAATGCTAGGTACACACCATACAATTTTTTGTTAGACTTTTCTGTTAGATTTACCTACAACATGGAAAAAATCTATCTGGCAGGTAAATCTTAGGCCCTGTTCACATCACAAACGCGGATGGCCATGCGTGCGGAATGCAACGCATACGAATGCACGCCATCCGCGTTTGTGTGCGTTGCGTGGCTGATCCCATCACTGAAAAGTGAATGGGACAGCCATGCATTTTTACAAAAAATGCGTGCAGCATGCGTTCCCGGACCGCACAGGTCCGGAACGCATGCAGTGTGAACATCAGACAGTGCACTCTATGCACTGTCTGATGTCGTGCGTGTCGGCCACCTGCACGCGTTTCCAAAACGCGGCTGGAAACGCGTGCAGTGTGAACGGGGCGTAAGAGAAAATCTAACAGAAAATTGTATGGTGTGTACCTAGCATAAGAATTTCACATTAGTAGATGGACTTGTCAGATCTGTCAGATTTTTACAACTTGCTATGACCGCAACATAGGAAAAAGTAATTTCTGGTGCACTCTTACTCTGGTACTCTTTGATTAATGCACATTTATTTCAGGCCTACCGTAAATTGTCCATAGCCCAGCATCTTCCAGGGGTCCAGGGTGCACACCGAGCCAGTCTCCGGGCCCATCTCGGCGTGCGGGGTCACTTGCTGTGCTGAGCTGTGCGTGGCCGCAAGTACGCTTGTGCACGCGTATAGGACTATGCGTGCACAGACTCCATTCTCCGTTGATCTCTGCAAGGTGGAAATCCACTTGCAAGGTGGGAATCTGGTTACAAGTCGGAAATCCGTTCAGGAAACAGGAAACCCGTCTTCAGGACAGGAAGTCCGCCCACCTAGTCAAGGATCTGCCTTTATAAGCCAGTCTCGCCCTGCAGCAAGTGCTGAGAATTCGATTCAGCTTTCCTAGCTTTCCTGAATGTTACCTGTGTGTTACCTTGTACCTAATTATTCTCATGAACTTGACCTGCCTTGTTCCTATGTTCCTGATTCCCTGTTCCTCGACCTGGATTCTCCTAATACCTCAGATTGCTCTCCCGTTACTGAACCTGGCTTATGTCTGGACTACGATTGATCTATGCCTGCCCTGACCCCTGGCTTGTCTACGGAATTACGATTGTTCTCTGCCTGCCCGACTCTTGGCCTGTATCACGGACTATGAAGTAATCTATTAACCCTTTACTTGGAACTTCATTTATGCTCTAATATCTCCACATTGCAGTGTTCTTGTTCTCCAATCCACTGTTAGAGTAACCTGAGGTGCAACCTGGTGGGCACTAGGCAGCTGAAAGTCCATCGACCCTTGTGGGATGCTCTGGTGAAAACCTGTGGTCACTTAGACTCTGTGCCTTGGGAAGCTCTCGCCTCAGTGGAGAGGTCAACAGGTTCCCCTGTGAAGCTAACAATTTATACATATATGCAAACATTCACACAGTAGTTGTCCTTTACTCTTCCTAAACTTTTCTATTTAGTCAGGATGCAAAACTGGACCCTGGAATTTCTTCACGTATACGTTACCAGAGCTGTCAAAGCACAAAAAGATAGTTTTCTTACTCATCCACACTTAGCTTTAGTATTTTTAAAAGGTCAGTGACAGCATTTTTCATAATGTCCCAATATAGATCTGCTTTCACTCGTGTGTCACTAGATGTCACTGACAGCCAGTCAAGTAGGACTTATTTTGAGATGGAGCAGGAGATGTAATGGTGGCCTCCACTATTTCTCACCTTGTAAGATCACCTTATCTACGTACTCTTTTGGAGTCAGTGATTTAAAGGTAACATAGAGAGAGAATCAGCATGCTAGTCGGGAAATTACCATTTTTACATGACCAGCAGCGGCAACCTCCTGTCCTTATTCCTGCTTTAATGGTCAAGAAAGTGTAAAAAAGAACGAATGTTAAAATCTCAACTTGCCATTGGATGACTGTTACCATTCATAGTCAGGTTGGAGGACAGCCTTATGTCTATATATTTATATATATTCAGCTAGATGCTTTTGGGGTAAGGTAAGGTACACTCATTTAGAGGCAGAAATGAACAAAGACTAAATTATATTACAAATGTGTTAGAGAAAACCTGAACTGAAAATAATAATTGTACAGTAAAAATAAAAATCTAGGATTAAAGTGTTGTCTCATGTGAATGATAGCATTACTTGCACTAAGTGATTGGACCCACAGGGGGTCAGGGCATGACGAGTGGAGGTCTCGTCATTGCCCATTAGCAGGCATAAGTTCGTAACGCTCGCTATGCTACTGTGATAAGGCATGTTAACTCTGATAAGACATGCTATTTGTCTTAGTGAATCAAGCCCATAGTGTCTGGTTATATTGCCAGATGGAAGTTGGATTATACTTTCAATCTCGTGACTAAAGGCAATGTATATTGCTTTGGCATATTTGCTTTATTTATGTATAGCATTTAACACATGAAATATTACAAATCAACATTTTTGTCTTTCTTTGCGTACCTTCTGTTGTACTTACTGGTAAATCCTTATGAGCTGAAGAGAGTGCTGCTTTAATCCGCTCAAATTTCCGGGCACCTGTTTTGCATGTACACCTATAGATTCTCTTTAAAAACCTATATATGACAGCTTCTCCTCATGTGGGATAGATAAGCTGGCGTAAACCAGGTGGAAAAAAGCTCTCTGCCGTCTCATGATGCAACAACAGTATGTCTTATTCTGCTCTACACGGGCTGTACTGGAAATCAGCAGGATGCAGAAGATGTAGAGAAGCAGATACAGCTCTGACACTTGATGCATACATGTAGCTTGGATGAAATGGAGCTGTGGAAAAAAAACCCAGAGCAACACGCAGCATGCTGTTTATCTTACATCTTCATAAATCCATTTTATCTAGGCTCTGTGTACCGTATGGTATCCAGGCATTTTATATGGAGTTATAATTCCAGACAAGCCTTGTGCTGCTCTCTAACTCTCCACTGACTCTCATCTGATTCTGGAAAAATATAACAAACGGGATGCAAGAGAAATGGAGAAAACCATCACCACGGCCGGCCTTTGACCTGTGCGACCGGAGCGGTCGCTCAGGGCGCCGGCCTCCAAGGGGCGCATGTGCAGGGGTTTCTATTCCCCTCACTTGCGGCTCCCTCCGATCTCCGGCACTCACTGTCAGCCCTGTTCAGCTGCCTGTGGGTGAGTCGGCAGCTGTGATGACAGAGGGAGCCCAGTGGTGGCGCTGTGTATCTCAAAT
>NC_090653.1:75226124-75266124 GCF_040937935.1 Hyperolius riggenbachi
CGCTTGCTGACGCATGCCAACAGCTGTGCTGCACTGCTTCCACGATCCTACTGCTGCTGGTGCTGGGTTAGCATTTCCGGATGAGGTACAGCTTTGAGATGCGTTGGAGGAGAAGGAGTCAGAGAGGTAGGTGCTGCTGTTGTTATCCAGCTGTTTGCGGCGTGGGCAACACCCGCGCCGTAGCAGGTGAGGAATCGCTGCCAGGCTCCACAAGGTTCACCCAGTGCGCGGTAAGGGAGATGTATCGACCCTGGCCGAACGCACTCGTCCAGGTGTCAGTGGTGAGGTGAACCTTGCAGGCAACGGCATTCTTCAAGCTTCGGGTTATTTAGCTGACCACGTGCTCATGCAACTCAGGCACTGCAGAGCGCGCAAAGTGGTAGCGGCTGGGAACCACGTAACGTGGGATGGCCACTGACATCATGCCCTTGAAGCTGTTTGTCTCCACCACTCGATATGGCAGCATTTCGCAGGCCAGAAGCTTGGCTATGCTGGCTGGCTGTTACTGCCACGGCCCGGGGGTCATTTGCTGGCAATTTCCTCTTGTGCTCAAACATCTCAGAGACAGACAACTCAACCGTAGCGCTGCACACCGAAGGGCTGTTGGTTGTTGTGTTTGATGAACACTGGGAGACCTCAAGAGCACTAGTCCGGAAAGTGACAGTGTCAGCATCGTCTGATGTTTGTGAATGTTGTGAACCACGCAATGGCTGGGCTACTGCTGCTGCTGAGGCGGGTCTGGTGGTGAGTCTGGTGAACCCAAGGGAGGCAGTGTTGCTGGTGGTACCCTGTCCTGCCGCGTTTGCCCACAGAGTGGGATGTTTGGATAGAATGTGGCGGCTCATGCTGGTGGTGGAGAGGTTGTTAATACTTTTCCCCCTGCTCAGGCGGGTCTTGCACACCTTGCAAATCGCCATGGTAACATCCTCAGTGCAGTCTTCAAAGAAAGCCCAGACTTTAACTGGCTGAGGACTCGGACCTCGTGCGTGATGTGCTGGTGCTGCTTAACCCACTGCTGGACGCTTGAGAGGTCATCCAAGTAATTATCTGGTCCCGTTCTTTTGGATTTGTGAGGGTTGTTGTCCTGGACAACATGGGCAGTATTGAGTGGGTTTTCTTGGGTGCTCCCCTGTGGCCTGTACGTGAACCGTCAGGGGAAACACCTCTTCCCTTGCCCCTCCCTCTTTCACCGGATTTCTTCCTCATTTCACTTATCCTTAAAGTACACGCTGACTGGCAGCAGTACAGTGGCAGTACAGAAATGCTATACAGTGGTGGGTGAGCGGTGTACCACTATTGTCAGCAGTGACACAGAGCACAATGCTATACAGTGGCGGGTGAGCGGTGTACTACTGTTCCCAGCAGACACAGAGTGGAAGTAAACACAATGCTATATAGTGTGGCTGAGCCGTGTACACAGAGTGGCATTAAACACAATGCTATATAGTCTGCTATATAGTCACCCCGAACAGGGTGATGTTCTGCAGAACCCGAACAGTGGCAAACACTGTTCGCCCAACACTACTGGGAGGGAACGCAGATTTTAGTACCTAAACACACGATACAACATGTTTTCCGGGGTCGGACTCTGAGGCACATACAGATGGTCCCGATCATCATCCTCATCATACAACTCTTCTCCTGAGTCTGACCCACCCACCACCTCTGCCACCCCAACATCCCCAGACACAGACCCCTCATCGTCCTCAACATTAACTTGGGATGCTGGCCTGAGCCAGACCTCCTCCTCCACATCAGGCCCCATCATCTCCTCAATGGCAGCCCTCATTAATCGCTCTGGCGACGGACTGATGGACACAACGTTCTCCTCCGGGGAGGGCTGCTGCTGACCACTGGCTGCTGGGGTGGATGTTATAGCTTGCGTGGGGCGTTGGCTGTTGCTGTTGTTGGGAGTGCTGCTCACAGCGGAGGTCTCTGGGGAACTCATGTTGAGCTCATATAGTGGTTGACGGTGAGTGGAGTATTACTGATCCCAGCAATATACACACTGACTGGCAGAGTACGCAATGCTATATAGTGTGGCTGAGCGGTGTACACAGAGTGGCAGTAAACACAATGCTATATAGTCTGGCTGAGCGAGCGGTGTACTACTGTTCCCAGCAGAATCAGAGTGGCAGTAAACAATGGTATATAGTCTGGCTGAGCGGTGTACACAGAGTGTCAGTAAACAATGGTATATAGTCTGGCTGAGCGAGCGGTGTACTACTGTTCCCAGCAGAATCAGAGTGGCAGTAAACAATGGTATATAGTCTGGCTGAGCGGTGTACACAGAGTGTCAGTAAACAATGGTATATAGTCTGGCTGAGCGGTGTACACACAATGCTATATAGTCTGCTATATAGTGTCAGTAAACAATGGTATATAGTCTGGCTGAGCGAGCGGTGTACTACTGTTCCCAGCAGAATCAGAGTGGCAGTAAACAATGGTATATAGTCTGGCTGAGCGGTGTACACAGAGTGTCAGTAAACAATGGTATATAGTCTGGCTGAGCGAGCGGTGTACTACTGTTCCCAGCAGAATCAGAGTGGCAGTAAACAATGGTATATAGTCTGGCTGAGCGGTGTACACAGAGTGTCAGTAAACAATGGTATATAGTCTGGCTGAGCGGTGTACACAGAGTGTCAGTAAACAATGGTATATAGTCTGGCTGAGCGGTGTACACAGAGTGGCAGTAAACACAATGCTATATACTCTGGCTGAGCGAGCGGTGTACTACTGTTCCCAGCAGACACAGAACAGTAAACAGAATGCTATATAGTGTGGCTGAGCGAGCGGTGTACCACTATTCCCAGCAGACACAGAACAGTAAACAGAATGCTATATAGTGTGGCTGAGCGAGCGGTGTACCACTATTCCCAGCAGACACAGAACAGTAAACAGAATGCTATATAGTGTGGCTGAGCGAGCGGTGTACCACTATTCCCAGCAGACACAGAACAGTGAACAGAATGCTATATAGTGTGGCTGAGCGAGCGGTGTACCACTATTCCCAGCAGACACAGAACAGTGAACAGAATGCTATATAGTGTGGCTGAGCGAGCGGTGTACCACTATTCCCAGCAGACACAGAACAGTGAACAGAATGCTATATAGTGTGGATGAGCGAGCGGTGTACCACTATTCCCAGCAGACACAGAACAGTAAACAGAATGCTATATAGTGTGGCTGAGCGAGCGGTGTACCACTATTCCCAGCAGACACAGAACAGTGAACAGAATGCTATATAGTGTGGCTGAGCGAGCGGTGTACCACTATTCCCAGCAGACACAGAGTGGCAGTAAACAGAATGCTATATAGTGTGGCTGAGCGAGGTACACAGAGTGGCAGTAAACAGAATGCTATATAGTGTGGCTGAGCAAGCGGTGTACTACTATTCCCAGCAGACACAGAGTGGCAGTAAACAGAATGCTATATAGTGTGGCTGAGCGAGGTACACAGAGTGGCAGTAAACAGAATGCTATATAGTGTGGCTGAGCAAGCGGTGTACTACTGTTCCCAGCAGTGACACAATGACAGGGGGGACCCTGGCTAGCGTGGCTGGAGCGCGAACTACCCTGCCTGCCTACCCAAAGCTAAACCCACAGACAAATGGCGGAGATATGACGTGGTTCGGGTATTTATTTACCCGAACCACGTGACAGTTCGGCCAATCAGAGCGCGTTCGGGTCCGAACCACGTGACCCGTTCGGCCAATCACAGCGCTAGCCGAACGTTCGGGGAACGTTCGGCCATGCGCTCTTAGTTCGGCCATATGGCCGAACGGTTTGGCCGAGCACCGTCAGGTGTTCGGCCGAACTCGAACATCACCCGAACAGGGTGATGTTCTGCAGAACCCGAACAGTGGCGAACACTGTTCGCCCAACACTAGTGCTAACACATACACAAACCTAAAGGATAACCTAGGCCGGATTGTGATTGACCTACATGGGCCTCAGAAGACATGAGGCCCTGTGTGGCTGCACGGCCTACGTTTGCCCCTGTCTGGAAACCACTGGGTGAGGCGGAGTCTCAGAATTTTATAGAACTGGGGCAGTTGCAAGTAACTGCCCCAAGTAAGGCAATAACTATAAGGTGAGCAGAGCTGTGCGGGGGCCCTAACAACTGATAGTCCCACCAATACAGGTATCTATCCTCTAAATCAGGTTTTTCCATGGCCACAGTTCTTATGGGTGAGGGGTCATGATGGACACCAATGTCATATGACTTCTGACAGATAGGTTCCCAGGCTTAAAGAGGTTTATGAAACCTATTGATGATGGCTAAAATAGATTGATATGGCTTGTGACTGCAGAGATTGAAACTACAGTGAGCCAGACTTGGACTGCACTAGCACAGACACTGACTGGGTCCACCTATAGTTACTGATAAATATTTGCAGACATCACTTATAGAGAATAGAACCACTTGTGACTGTAGGTGGAGTCTGAGAGTGCAGGGAAACAATGGGACTGCACTGACAAAGACTGGCAACACCTATGAGACCACATACGATTACTGGTGAGATTGAGGCACCACATTAACAATGACTGGCACTGCTGATGACCAAGAGACTGCACTGTAAAACCCACCATGACTTTACCATGTTGATCCCATTCTAATGTCTTTGCTTGCTACTCTTAGAACCACTGATCCTGCAAACATGGATTCCCCTACCTTTCACCACTCCCCCACACCTACAATAAACTGGCCAATTACTGAAAACATTGTTGAAGTCATGGGAGCTAGGGCTCGAGGTTGCGCTCAGGCTCTTGACTACTCTCGAAACAGGAATGATTGGTGGAAGGGATCCAATGATTGGTGTGTCCCCTGAGCCAATTTTTGCCTGTTTAGTGTTCACAAGTGCCCCCGATTGCCCCTCCCTCCATCCCAGGCAGCAATGATTGGTGCAAGGGATCATGGCATCCCTGAACCAGTGTGCCTGAAGGTCCGTACCCACAATGCAATTTTTACAGCAACTTTGTTTTACGACGGGCGACTTTTTGTGACAAATGATCATTTTCATGATATCGTGTACTATTGTTTAAAGAGAACCTGTAACAAAAAGAGATTACTCACCTCAGGAGGGGGAAGCCTCAGAGTCCCAATGAGGCTTCCCTCTCCCTTGTAGCTGCAGGCAATCCAGAGCTGACTCCCCCGAAGTGTCTGGCAATCCTCCCTCAACAAGCCTGATAAGCACTGATTTATTTACCTTTCCTGGCTCCAGCGGGCCGCTGTTGTGGCTCTTCGCACGGAGATAGGCAAAAATAGCCAATCTCTATCAGGTTCGCTCTACTGCGCAGGCGAGGAGACTTGCGCCTGCACAGTAGAGCGCGCCGACAGCGATCGGCTATTTCCGCCTATCTCCGAGCAGAGAGCTGTTACCAGGGGCAAACGCAGGATTTTTAAGGGGGGGATTCCTGAAAGGTCCAGAAGCACTTATGTCCCCGAGTGCTTCCGAAGACAGGTGGCTCCATACTGCCCATGCACAAAAGTACGCTGGCGTATTACGGAGCTGCCTATCTTTGGAAGTACTCAAGGGCACAAGTGTTTCTGAGGGCTTCTGGTAGCAGCAAATTTGAACAGGGGACAGCGCTGGAACAACTCCCCGAGAGAAGAACGGGAGATAGACTTAGTGTGGACAATTTAGTGGAATATGTCACATGTCGCATAGCGCAAGGGATACCCATATGATGCAGGGATATATGCATCTGCGGAAGATGGCGGCGCTATATAAATACTAAATAATAATAATTTGCCTCACCAGGATTGCACTTTTATTTAGCTTTCCTGTATGACAAGAAGACACAGCCAGCCAGCACTAAGGGAAGAGGGAAACAAAGGTGAATGAGGGAGGGCTGGTGCACACCAAAAGGGCTTCTGAGCGTTTTTCAAATCAACATTGATTTGAAAAGCGCTTGGCTAATGTTACCCTATGTGGGTGTTCCCACAGCAGCGTTGTGACAAAATCACAGGTATACCGCATGTAGCATTTTTTTGAGTGATTCATTCAGAAATCGCTCTGAAAATCGCACTCACTAATTGCTAGCGATTGCTATTGTGATTTTGGCTTGCACTAGCCCAGAGAGAAGAGGAGTGGAGAGAAATTGAAAATAGCCTGAGATGGAGCATTATCTGTATTGCAGTCCCACATCACACAGAGGTGACTTGCCTGTAATAGGACTCCTGTCCCTGCCAGTCTCTCACACAAGTCAGAAAGCAGCCCTCCTGGAGTCTAGACTGTCAAAAAATGTTCACCTTGTTTAACAAGATGCAGTCATTATGACATAGGGGAGAGACAGATTTTTGCCCATGGACCCTCCAGGCAAGCTCTGCATCATACTGTGTAGATATACCAGCTTGCCTGCCCTTTAATTGCAGTTTTATCAGCTAGCCTAGTATTTTGCATTGCCTTACAACAACAAACCTGAATACACCAGACACCAGCCCTAAATCACTGAATGAAAGGGGGCCTGGGGGGAGATTGCCCCCCAGGTGGAGTGGAGAGACTGAGATATAGGTATACCATCCATAGAGGTGTGGAGAATGTAAGGGATGGTCAGCCTCTCACACAAGCTGCAGGCAGCCCTCCTGGAGTGCAGTCTTTACAATAGGGAAAGAGCTGAGTTTTTCCCACAGACCCTGCAGGCAAGCCTCTGTATATTTACCAGCTTGTCTGCTTCAGCGATTTCAGGGAACTTTTTTTAAAGGTACAGGAGTCTCAGGGGGGGTGTTCCATACATCCAGAACCCCCGTCTGGATACGCCAGTGGTTACTGCGCTGGAGTCGGTAAGGTAAATATTTACATCCCCGCTGTTCGGGGAGCTTTATCGCCACCGCCGTTGGACCGAGGAGGACGGGGAAGCCTCAATAAGATCAGGAGGCTTCCCCCACCCGAGGTGAGTATACCCCAGGGGAGGTTTTTTGTTTTTTTTTGTTACAAGTTTTCTTTAAAGAAAATTAGTTAATGTTTAGCGACATGCGGCGATTGCAACCATCATGATGGATAACTGAATGACTGATAACTCGGATCCTCATTGCCCACCATGATAATTTTAGCGTGATTGTTTACGCAATTGTTTAAACGATCGTTCACTCCATCATTGCCATGATAGGGAAGATAGATCAGGGGCACTATCGCTGGTCACCTCTGATCTCCGATCCACCTTCACATGAGTACTTATTTTATACCTGAATGATGTCTGTGACATAAGAACAAGTAAATAGTAAGGCTTTGTTGAAATGCGTGTGCAATTTTGCACAATGTGAAATCGCATGTAATGCTTTTCAATGGCCACACGCACATTTATTTATTTTCCGGCCGCGATTTATGTATGCAAAAAATATTGATTCCCAGCTGCATGAAATTATAACGCATGTACCATTCCCATAGACTAGTAGCAGATGGTGGCAGTCTATGGTGGACCACATTCATGCAAAAAACGTGCAAAATATTGTCCTCGGGAAAATAGTTTTCTGTCGACACGTGTGGCCTCTTCCTAGCTGTGCCTCTCTCACAGCAGTTCTGTGTTACCTCTTTTGTGTGCTGAGGTGATAGGAGCTGCTGTGAAGGGGTCGCATAGTATTCGTGTTAGGAGTCTGTGTGGGGTGGCCAGGGTTAGGATTAAATAGGGGAGAGTTAGTGTTAGGCATAGGGCATATCTATAATATTATTTACAATAGTAGAATATCAGTGATTTAACTGGTGTTCTCTGTCGCCCACTGTGCCTTAACTTTCACCTGAACCCTCCGCTAACTATGATTAACTCTATCCATCCCTCAACTACTTCTTACCGTAACCACCCACCACCTACTCCTAACACTAACCAGCCCTTATCTGAATGAATGGCAAAAAAGCCATAGGCGCACTTTGAGAATAATCAATTGCTGTGCATCCAATTTGTTATTAAATGACGTATATGTGAGGGAAAAAAAACAACATAAAAATATACAATTATTTCCGAATAATATGTTGTCACCATACGTTGCACTAGGGCTATATTTTAATTGTGATAACCAAGACAAATGGGGAAATAAAATGTGTAGGTTTAATATACGATAGAATTATTTATTTTAAAACTGTAATAGATGGAAATTGAGAAATAGTGTATTTTTCACGATAAAATGCTTAGAGAATAAAATAATTACAAAAAAAAAATCACCCCTAAAAAAAAAAAAAGATCTAGATTATCATTGGCGAATGAATGGGAGGGGTGCTGAAATGTGAAAATTGTCTAAACAACCCGTGCGCTGAAGTTGTTGTTACAAACACAAATGCAGTCGGTGGAAATGGGCCTTTAGGCCCTATCCCCACTTGTGCATTGCTGAATGTACTTTCAGCAACATACAGTTATGCGCAGTTGTAAGATCTTTGGGGCTCTCATGGCGGTGAAATGCCGAGAACCACGCTGAGGCACAAGCCTCTGGGTTTCGGCAGGCCGCTGACGCCACTGAAGCGCATGGCGCTCAGCTCTCATTGGATAGGCAGCGGACACGCTCTCAGTATGTGCTCCGCCGCTGTAAACAATAGCCATGTGTGTGTATGGCATGTCAGCTGACCTGCTGACACGCCGCAATGTCAATGGTTACTTTGAATGCTTTTGCTTTGATTGGTTAGTCTTTGTATTTAACTAAGTTAAACCCCCCGAGACATCGCCCGTGATAGCATTTAGCTTTGGCTTGTTGCTGGGTATGTGCTCACAAACATTTGAGTACTGTTGCCAACTCTGCCTTGTATCTTTGACCATGCTTAACTCTATATTGATTCCCTGGTGCCAACTCTGCCTGTATCCTGACAACCCTTTATTGGATTACTCATTGCCGACTCTGCTATTGTACCTGGACTCTGTCTGTTTGCTGCCTGGATCGACCTCTGCCTGGATAAGGACTTGGAAGAACGCTACCTGGACTGACATCTGGCTAGTACCGACCACACTATCGCTAAAGTGCCTGATCTGCATACCATTGCTCCTGCTTGCAGTCATCTGACTCTCATCTGGATTGTCTCATCCTCCAGGCCAAAGGTGACTATTATACTTGTGATACTGTGCCTTTATGATTAATATTGGTTCTGTTTGGTGGATACTATCTGTCAGTCTGTATGCTACATTTACCTGCAGGGTAATTGTAGTTCTTTGCTAGGTAGGAGTTTGTGCAGGTGTTACGGGCTAGGCTATAGGTCAGTCATATGAGCATACAGCCTGACCTATAGTCATTGACCAGACAAACCTGACAGTAGTTATCCATAGTACGATTAGAAGTGCATAGACTGCACTGTCCGATGGTTCCATCCATACATTGCAATTCCCTGCACATCACAATGCATGGTTGCTGACAAATCCATGCAAATGAATTGCGATTTCCATTAATCATAATGAATGGAATCACGACTGCATTGGGTCGAAATGCATACAGTAGCAACGAAAGTGCCATGCATTGTGATGGCCACCTGAATTGCATGCGAAAGTGTGGAAGGGGCTTTACTCTGAGTGATCACTAATCAGAGGGCATAAAACTCCTGTATGTAAGATAAAAAGTTCAGTATTTCAAGATTTGTTTTGGATTAACATTATCATTCAGCTGGGAAGCTTTTGCAGAAATGACTGCTTCAATACGGCGTGGCATGGAGGCAATCAGCCTGTGGCACTGCTCAGGTGTTATGGAGGCCCAGGATGCTTCGATAGCAGCCTTAAGCTCATCCAGAGTGTTGGGTCTTGCGTCTCTCACCTTTCTCTTCACAATATCCCGCAGATTCTCTATGGGGTTCAAGTCAGGAGAGTTGGCAGGCCAATTGAGCACAGTAATACCATGGTCAGTAAACCATTTACCAGTGGTATTGGCACTGTGAGCAGGTGCCAGGTCGTGCTGAAAAATGAAATCTTCATCTCCATAAAGCTTTTCAGCAGATGGAAGCATGAACCCACTTTTGAACCAGAAACAGCGGCAGAAGCGCCTGACCTGGGCTACAGAGAAGCAGCACTGGACTGTTGCTCAGTGGTCCAAAGTACTTTTTTCGGATGAAAGCAACTTTTACATGTCATTCAGAAATCAAGGTGCCAGAGTCTGGAGGAAGACTGGGGGAGAGGGAAATGCCAAAATGCCTAAAGTCCAGTGTCAAGTACCCACAGTCAGTGATGGTCTGAGGTGCCATGTCAGCTGCTGGTGTTGGTCCACTGTGTTTTATCAAGGGCAGGGTCAATGCAGCTGGCTATCAGGAGATTTTGGAGCACTTCATGCTTCCATCTGCTGAAAAGCTTTATGGAGATGAAGATTTCATTTTTCAGCATGACCTGGCACCTGCTCGCAGTGCCAAAACCACTGGTAAATGGTTTACTGACCATGGTATTACTGTGCTCAATTGGCCTGCCAACTCTCCTGACCTGAACCCCATAGAGAATCTGTGGGATATTGTGAAGAGAGAGTTGAGAGACGCAAGACCCAACACTTTAGATGAGCTTAAGGCCGCTATCGAAGCATCCTGGACCTCCGTAACACTTGAGCAGTGCCACAGGCTGATTGCCTCCATGCCATACCGCATTGAAGCAGTCATTTCTGCAAAAGGAATCCTTAGCAAGTATTGAGTGCCTAACTAAACATAATTATTTGAAAGTTGACTTTTTTTGTTTTAAAAACACTTTTCTTTTATTGGTCGGATGAAATATGCTAATTTTTTGAGATAGGAATTTTGGGTTTTCATGAGCTGTATGCCAAAATCATCAATATTAAAACAATAAAAGGCTTGAACTACTTTAGTTGTGTGTATTTGAATCTAAAATATATGAAAGTCTAATGTTTATCAGTATATTACAGAAAATAATGAACTTTATCACAGTATGCTAATTTTTTGAGAAGAACCTGTATATGCACTTATTCATCTCATAAGTTTGTTGTCACTTCAGGTTTGCTTTAACCATTCCTGCCGCCTGGACGTGATTGTCACCTCTAGGCAGCAGCTGCACACTCCTGAGATCAATGAATGGGAATATAGATCTAAGTCCCCAGCAGAAAAACTGACGGCTTCTTATCAGATGCCGCAGTCTTTACAAAAAAAAAAAAAAAAAATTCCGTCCTCCTAGTGCTTCCTGGAAGCAACTTCTCGCTTCCAGGACGAAAAAAAAGATCTCACTGTGGCCAAATAGTAAAACTACATCTACATACATTTTTTCATAAAATAAACCCATATTATTACATTTAAAAACAACTGTTTGACTCCCACACCCAAATTACCCAAATAAAATGTTTAATGGAAAAAAAAATACAATTAATAAAAAAAAAAAAAAAAAAAAAAAAAAAAACATAAATAGTTACCTAAGGGTCTGAACTTTTTAAATATGCATGTGAAGAGGGGTATATTATGAACATTTTTTTAAAATTATAAGCTTGTAAATAGTAATGGACGCAAAATTAAAAAAAAAATGCACTTTTATTTCCAAATAAATTGGTGCCATACATTGTGATAGGGACAAAATTTAAATGGTGTAATAACCAAGACAAATGGGCAAATAAAATACATAGGTTTTTATTATGGTAGCATGTATTATTTTAAAGCTATAATGGCTGAAAACTGAGAAATAATGCATTTTTTCCATTTTTTTTCTTAATATTCCTGTGAAAATGCATTAAAAAAAATAATTATTAGCAAAATGTACCACCCAAAGAAAGCCTAATTGGTGGCAGAAAAAACAAGATATAGATCAATTCATTGTGATAAGTAGTGATAAAGTTATTGGCAAATGAATGGGAGGTGAAAAATCCCCACGGGCTGAAATTATTATTATTATTATTTATTTATAAAGCGCCAACATATTCCGTGGCGCTGTACAATGAAAGAAATCAAACAAGGGATACATAATGATACAGACAATGATGATATACATCAAATATGAACGCTGATACAAGATACAGCACTGCTGATTACAATTTGATTTAACATGATGACTAAAATGTATAAATGTCTAACAGTGTGCAAGCAATTAAATTAATTCCATTCCATGACACAAAAGGGTGAGAGCCCTGCCCTTGAGGGTTTACAATCTAAAGGAATGGGTGGAAACAAGAGGTGGGGAAGTATACAGTATATGTACAGGCAGTGCGTAATTAGGTTATTTAGTGGGTGCATGGCCTAAGCTAGAGAATATGCTTGTCAGAAAAGGTGGGTTTTGAGGGAGCGTTTAAAGGTGGGAGAGTGGCGGATGTGTTGTGGAAGTGCATTCCAGAGGAGGGGTGAGGCACGTGAGAAGTCTTGTACACGTGATTGTGAGGAGGTAATTGTAGAAGAGGATAGAAGAAGCTTGTGTGCAGATCTGAGTTTGCGGTTGGGTTGGTATCTGGAGACTAGTGAGGAGATGTACAGGGGAGAGAGATTGTGGAGAGCTTTGTAGGTTAGGGTTAAGAGTTAAGAGTTTGAACTGAATCCTCTCATTAATTGGTAGCCAGTGAAGTGCTTGACAGAGAGGGTCAGCAGAGGAAGAGCGAGAGGAGAGATGAATGAGTCGAGCAGCAGAGTTCAGTACAGAATTGAGTGGTGCTAGTCGGTTAGTTGGAAGTCCACCAAGCAATAAATTGCAATAGTCCAATCGAGATATAATAAGAGCATGTACTAACATTTTGGTTGTGTCATGGGAGAGAAAAGGTCAGATACGTGCTATGTTTTTCAGTTGGAAATGGCAGGAGCTGGTTAGGGAGTTAATGTGAGGAGTAAATGAGAGAGCAGAATCAAATCTTACCCCAAGCACCGTGCTTTGGGAACTGATGTTATAGACGTGTTGTTAACATTTATTGTAATTTCAGCAAAGGGGTGGACAGGGATGGTGGAAAGACTATTAGTTCAGTTTTATTCATTTTAAGTTTTAAGAAGCAAGAGGACATGAAAGAGGAAATAGCGGACAGGCAGTCGGGAACCCGTGTGTGGAGGGAGTTAAGGTCTGGGGCCGAGAGGTACAGTTGTGTATCATCTGCAAATAAGTGGTATTGGAAACCAAATGAGCTGATTAAGTTACCAAGACCGTGCATGTAGATGGAGAAGAGGAAGTGACCGAGGACAGAGCCTTGAGGTACCACTACAGACAGAGGATGTGAAGAGGAGGCCTGATCTGAATAAGAAACAGTGAAAGACCTTCCAGAGAGGTAGGAAGATATCCAGGAGAGAGCGAGGTCCTTTATTCCTATAGATGAAAGGATCTGTAGGAGTAGAGTGTGGTCGACAGTGTCGAATGCTGATGACAGATATAGAAGGATGAGTATGGAATAATAGCCTTTGGAGTTAGCTGTGAGGAGATCATTAGCTACTTTGGTGAGGGCTGTTTCTGTGGAGTGGTTTGGCCAGAAGCCAGACTGGAACTGATCAAGCAAGGAATTTGCAGATAAATACTGACTTAGTTTAGCATGAATTTAGATGCAAATGGGAGAAGTGACACTGGGCGGTAGTTAGCAAGTAAATGGTAGTCAATGGTTAAAGTCATTTCTTTTTTAAAGAGACTCCGTAACAAAAATTGCATCCTGTTTTTTATCATCCTACAAGTTCCAAAAGCTATTCTAAGGTGTTCTGGCTTACTGCAGCACGTTCTACTATCACCATCTCTGTAATAAATCAACTTATCTCTCTCTTGTCAGACTTGTCAGCCTGTGTCTGGAAGGCTGCCAAGTTCTTCAGTGTTGTGGTTCTGTGATGCATCTCCCCCCTCCAGGCCCCTCTCTGCACACTGCCTGTGTATTATTTAGATTACGGCAGCTTCTCTCTTCTCTCTTATCTTTTACAAGCTGGATAAATCCTCCTCTGAGCTGGCTGGGCTTTCACATACTGAGGAATTACATACAGGCAGAGCTGTCTGCACTCTGCAGGAAGAAACAGCCTGACACTTCAGTGGAAGATAGCTGCAGGGGGAAAGAAACACACAAATGATCTCTTGAGATTCAAAAGGAAGGGTGTATACAGCCTGATTGTGTATGAATGTATTTTCTATGTGTGGACATACTGTACATCAACCTACTTCCTGTTTTGGTGGCCATTTTGTTTGTTTATAAACAAACTTTTTAAAACTGTTTTTAACCACTTTTAATGCGGCGAGGAGCGGCAAAATTGTGTCAGAGGGTAATAGGAGATGTCCCCTAACGCACTGGTATGTTTACTTTTGTGCGATTTTAACAATACAGATTCTCTTTAAGGTCTAAATCTTGAGACTAATGCCACACTGAGCAGAAATGCTAGCGTTGCAGAAAACGCTGCGTTGTTGCCTCTAATGCAAGTCAATGGGTCGCATCAAAGTACGCATATAAGAAAAAAACGCATATGCATTTTTTATGCATTTTGAAACGTGTTTTTAAAAATGCTGGTTTTGTTGCATAATTTTCAAAAACGCATCAAAAATGCACATAATGAAAGTCAATGGTAACGCAATGGTATGCTTTTTTCATGTGTTTTTATATGCATTTTTTAATTGTTTTGTGATGTATTTCCACTTCCTGTTGTCTTCCAATTGATTTGCATAAAAAGCAATATAAAACGGCATGGAAAATGCATACAAAACACTTATGCGTTTTGTATATGCAAACCTAAAATGCATGCAAAACGCTTGAAAAACGCATATGCGGGAAAAAACGCACAGAAAATGCACACAAAAAATCGCACATGACAGAAAACTCGTCCTTTCAGGTACAGCCATGTGTGCACCCAGCTTAAATGCTATTTCAGTTCAATGCTCAGTCCAGTGACACTGCATGGGGTTCTCCATTGTGTGGGAAAAGTGTGCTCTAGTATTTACACACTTATTGACTATGACTGACAATATAGTACTAGACCTAAACACAATTCTTTGAATACAGATAGGAAACCATATTTACTGCTATCAGACATTCCAGCTGTCGGGGTAGCCGAGGTGTAATCATCCCACATATCTTCAGACAACATACATAAGAGCTTATTTATGGCAAAAGAGGCAATCAGACAGCAGCCTTAAAAGGTCTGGAAAACACACAGCTGATTTCTCATTTGACACACTGATCACAAATCTCAGGGAACATTACCAGATGGATCAGAGATCATTACAAGCTGATAGAGTGAGTGCCACAAGACTTGCAGCAGCATGTTTGTATCAGAGGTTTCTGCTTTCTAAAAGCAGAACATGTCTTAGCTATCAGCAGCAGGGTGGGAAGGTTCAGGATGCTTGACTGTTATCTGAGGCACCTTTTAAGTGGTTGAGGGGATCAGGTACAGTTCTATCCTTTTGCTGCTTTAGGTGATTTATCATATGGTGGTAGTGAAGAGATCAGGTAGGGAGCAGTCACTGAGATGGTGTAAATGGGAGAAGAGCCAGAGGGTGGTCAGTGACTGTGAGTCAGAGAGGAGGCGATGGGTGGCAGATGAGGTGTGAATGGTGGAGGAGTCAGAGCGTGGTCAATGAGATGAGTAAAAAATGAGGCAGAGGGCACTCACTGAGGTAAAAGGGAGAGGCGGCAAGGGGTGCTCACTGAGGTGGAATGAGTGGGAGAAGGCAGAGGGCAATCACTGGGGTGGAATGAGTGGGAGGAGGTATAGGGCATCACTGAGGTGGAGTGAGTGGGAGGAGGCAGAGGGCATCATTAAGGTGGAGTGAGTGAGTGGTAGGAGGTAGAGGGCATCACTGAGGGGGAGTGAGTGGGAGAAGAGGCAGAGGGCAATCACTGAGGTGGAATGAGTGGAAGAGGAAGCATAGGGTGGTCACTGAGGTAGAGTTAGTGGGAGAGGAGACAGAGGGTGATCACTGAGATGGAGTGAGTGGGAGAGGAGACAGAGGGTGATCACTGAGGTGTAGTGAGTGGAAGAAGAGGCAGAGGGCAGTCACTGAGGTGTAGTGAGTGGGAGAGGAGGCAGACGGGGATCACTGAAATTGAACGAGTTGGAAAGAAGGCAGAGGTCGGTCATTGAGGTCGAATGAGTGAGAGAGGAGGCAGAGGGTGATCACTGGGGTGGAATGAGTGAGAGAGGAGGCAGAGGGCAAACACTGAGGTGGAATGAGTGGGAGAGGAGGCAGAGGGCGGTCACTGAGGTGGAATGAGTGGGAGAGGAGGCAGAGGGCGGTCACTGAGGTGGAATGAGTGAGAGAGGATGCAGAGGTAGGTCACTGAGGTGGAATGAGTGGGAGAGGAGGCAGAGGGCAGCCACTGAGGTGGAATAAGTGGCAGAGAAGGCAGAGGGTGATCACTGAGGCGGAATGAGTGAGAGAGGAGGCAGAGGGTGATCACTGAGGTGGAATGAATGGGAGAGAAGGCAGAGGGTGATCACTAAGGTGGAATGAATGGGAGAGAAGGCAGAGGGTGATCACTGAGGTGGAACGAGTGGGAGAGAAGACAGAGGTTGATCACTGAGGTGGAATGAGTGCGAGAGGAGGCAGAGGGCAGTCACTGAAATGGAAGGAGGCAGAGGGCGGTCATTGCAATCATCGGGCTGCACGATTATTAGTGCAATCGCTTTTTATTCCCGATAGTTCAAAGCTTAATTGCAGCAAGTGGGAAAAAGAAGCTTTTGCGATTGCAAACACATTTCGGATTGCACTTGCAAGTGGAAAAGGGCCCTTATAGTGAAAGTCTTGTTTACATTTTTATTTTATACAGTACAGAGGAACGGTAAAATGTTACTGTAACTGTGAAAATAGCATAAAAAATAAAATGCTATTTTATTTTAAATATTAATTTATAGATTATTTAGTCAGTGTTTGCCCATTGTAAAATCTTTCCTCTCCCTGATTTACATTCTGCAATGTATCGCTTGGTGGTGACATCTTTAGTTCTGCCAGGTGATCTGTACAGAATATTCATTTACTGAGAGTTCTATGGACAGAGGCACAGAGGGAGATGCTGCTTGCTTGGCAGTTGGAAAAAGCCATTATTTCCCACAATGCAACGGAGTTTACAGACCGCAAACTGTCAGGACCTTGGTCATGACATCACACTGTAGGAGGGGTTTTACCACAATATTAGCCACACAGACTCCCCCTGATGATCTATTTGAGAAAAGGTAAAAATTTCTCATGGGATAGAGGGTATCAGCTACTGATTGGGATGAAGTTCAGTCCTTGGTTGCAGCTTTAATTCGTATGGGGAAATTCGCTTTGGAGTGCTTTGGATTACAAGAATTATGCTCGCTAATCAAGTTTCCACTCTACCTGCTTTGAACAACTTCAGGTTTCAGCTATTTAATCAAACCAGCATTTTGAATGGTTGCTCCTGAGTCTTGCCACATATTTGCTTTCGTTTTCTTTGCTGCCATCCGGATGAATCAGTCCCACTCTCCCATCATGAAGCTTGCGAGTAAATCTTAGGTTCATTTTTATCCACTGATTACGTCTTCTTGCTATTCTATGTGGAATTGTATTTCCTTTTCTCCAGCAGTTTCAGTTTTACAAGTCCGCTCTTTATTCTACAACAGATGACAGTTGTAAAAGTTAATAGTACATTGCAACTCGTTTACCATTAAGCAACAGGCTCTTTATAGACAGATTTACTTTTTCTTATTTTTAGCGCAGCCAAACTTCTACTCGCTCCTTCTTATTTATTTGCTGCATCTGAATTTTTGAACTCTATTATTTTCTTTATTGTTCTTCTGTGTTTGTTATTTATGGTTGATGTATTGTTTAAAACCTCTGTGTTTATATTTGATATACAGGCCAGAGCTGTGGTGCTTGGAACATACTGAACTGGTCCTATTACAATACAAGGGAAAATCTACAGTCGCTGGGGAAGAGCTACAATGATCCACAAAGGGCCAGAATTTAATTAGTTTCCCAGCTAGTTTTTTTGTTTTGCCTGGATCACTGGCCTACAAGATCTTAAGTATAAAGGAAATGTCAACACTTAATTTAAAAGATTGCTCACCTCAGGAGGACAGGTACTGGACCAGTGCAGCAGTATCCAAATATCCTCAAAGAAGGTCCGCACCTTGTTCCTGATTTACAATGTGCGGACCCTCTTTGAGGGTGTATAACGAAAATGAACCCCTTATGTTGTATGAATTGTATGTGTAGTACGGATAATGAATACAAGTCTCATATTTTTATTTTCTGTTCTATAACATTCTGTCATATTTGCAATTTACAAATCACACTCTGTCTTTTAAGCTATAAAACAGTGCAGAGCTAATGACAATTTGACATTTCCTGCAGTAAAACCTTATCTCAAGCTGTCTCTCCCTATTACTTGGCTGTTTAAAGAGAACCAGAGACGAAGCACCCTCATGTATTTTATTACATTTATCAGTGGGAACATGACAGTAAACCCCTACCCTGCTTTTAGTTTCATTCTTATCTGCCTAATTAGTCTATTATCAGCTGTGATAAGAATCCCCGACTGGCTCAGTCTAGGTTTTACCTGGAATCATTATAGCTGAGTCACTCGTCTGTGGAGTCTTTTCAAGCCCAAGCCTGCCACCTCCTGGCTCAGATTTCCTGCTTTGCATACTGAGAGCTGTGATGACATGGGAGGGGCTGTTGCTGCTGAGAAAGAATCTCTGAAACAGACATGTGTGGCAATATGATCTGTGTGCTCTGTGTGCACTCTGTCTGCATAGATAGAGTTGAGCTGAAATTTTCGTAATTTCGCATTACTATAATTACGCATGCGAAATTTGCGATTACGATGCGAAATTACGGTAGCGTAATTGCCATTAAAATCGTAATTGAAAATACCGTAAGCGTAATTTTCAACGCGTAATTTTGCGTTTCATTCATGCCGTAATTTCGCATTAAACGCTACCGTAATTTCGCGTTAAACCGTAACGCTCCGTATAATATAAAAAAGCCGCCGACTTTAAGGGTTAATAGCAAAGCCCCCTTAAATGCTAAGAGCCTCAAATTTGGAGAATATATTAAGGAGATCAGGAGGAATAAGAGGAAAATTTTTTTTTCAAAAAGACCTTATAGTTTTTGAGAAAATCGATGTTAAAGTTTCAAAGTAAAAATGTATACATTTAAAAACCCGCCGACTTTAACGGTTAATAGCAAAGCCTGCTTAAAGTTTAGGAACACCAAATTCCTAGGGTATATTAAGGGGATCAGTGGGAATAAGAGGAAACAATTTTTTTCAAAAAGACCTTATAGTTTTTGAGAAAATCGATTTTTAAGTTTCAAGGGCAAAAATGTCTTTTAAATGCGGAAAATGTCAGTTTTTTTTGCACAGGTAACAATAGTGTATTATTTTCATAGATTCCCCCAAGTGGGAAGAGTTTTACTTACTTCGTTCTGAGTGTAGGAAATATAAAAAAAAAAACGACGTGGGGTCCCCCCTCCCAGACCTCTTTAACCCCTTGTCCCCCATGCAGGCTGGGATAGCCAGCATGCTCCGCACCGGCCGCGTGGGGCTCCGCACCCTGACTATACCAGCCCGCATGGTCCATGGATTGGGGGGTCTCGGAAGGGGAGGGGCAGCCAAGCTTTCCCCTCCCCCTCCGAGCCCTTGTCCAATCCAAGGACAAGGGGCTCTTCTCCACCTCCGATGGGCGGTGGAGGTGGAGGCCGCGATTTCCTGGGGGGGGGGTTCATGGTGGAATCTGGGAGTCCCCTTTAAAAAGGGGTCCCCCAGATGCCCACCCCCCCTCCTAGGAGAAATATGAGTATAGAGGTACTTGTACCCCTTACCCATTTCCTTTAAGAGTTAAAAGTAAATAAACACACAAACACTTAGAAAAAGTATTTTAATTGAACAAAAAACATAACCACGAAAAAAGTCCTTTAATATTCTTAATTAACCAATAATACTTACCTGTCCCTTTAAATAAATGATCCCACGCAATATCCTCGGAAATGTTCTATCAGTTACAATGTAAAAAAGTTATTACAATGTAACAACTTTGTTACATTGTAACTACGCCGCACCCGACGTCACTCGCCGAGTTCCTTCTGATTTGAAGGAACCCCATTGGTCTGCTAAGGACCAATGGGGCTCCTTGGAGCCCAAATTCAAAGATGCTTAGAGAGCTCTGAGCTATATAGCTCAGAGCACTGTCGGGTCCGGACTCCGTGCAGGACGCTAAGTCCCCGCCGGCTCCGCTGCCCTCCCCGCCTCTCCCACATGTCACCCTAATGTCACCCACATGTGGGTGACATGTGGGTGACAGATGTGGGCGGGGTGGACAGCGGGAGCTGCAGGGACTTAGCGTCCTGCACGGACGCGTAATTGCTGCGGCGGCTGAGCGGCGAGTGACGTCGGGTGCGGCGTAGTTACAATAAATCTATGAAAATAATACACTATTGTTACCTGTGCAAAAAAAACTGACATTTTCCGCATTTAAAAGACATTTTTGCCCTTGAAACTTAAAAATCGATTTTCTCAAAAACTATAAGGTCTTTTTGAAAAAAAAAATTTCCTCTTATTCCCACTGATCCCCTTAATATACCCTAGGAATTTGGTGTTCCTAAACTTTAAGCAGGCTTTGCTATTAACCGTTAAAGTCGGCGGGTTTTTAAATGTATACATTTTTACTTTGAAACTTTAACATCGATTTTCTCAAAAACTATAAGGTCTTTTTGAAAAAAAAAATTGTCCTCTTATTCCTCCTGATCTCCTTAATATATTCTCCAAATTTGAGGCTCTTAGCATTTAAGGGGGCTTTGCTATTAACCCTTAAAGTCGGCGGCTACCTAACATTGATCCATGCGTCAACTTTTCCGCTTGGAAGCATGGCCATACACATTAAGTTCGTAATACCCACTGTAATGCGAAAATTACACGAAAATTACGGTTACCCGAAATTTTCGCAAAATCCTTCTACATTACGATTATGTACTTACGGCCATAATCGTAATTACACTAATTACGCGAAATTTCGCAAAATCGTAATTACGTCATTACGCTCATCTCTATGCATAGATACTGATGATGACTGTAGTTTCATTCCTATGAGACACTTCCTACAGGCAGCTGCACATCATTCCAAAATGAAAGCACACAGATGAAAGGCTGCAGCCTTTCTCATATAGCGTAGATAGCAGCCTAGTCTCATATAGCCTAGACAGCACATCCAGAACAACTCATAACCCGGAAGCAGAAGGGATTTGAGCAGGCGGCCATATTTGATTTTTCCTGGAGCAATAATGGATAAAAAACACTAAAAAAGGCACACCAGAGCGGCGAAATTATCAAGCAGAGCATTTATTCTTTACAAGCTATCGACTGATATGTTTATTTTGTGTGAAACGTTCATCTCTGTTTCCCTTTAAAGAGACACTGAAGTGAAAAAAAAATGATGATATTATGATTTGTATGTGTAGCACAGCTAAGAAATAAAACATTAAGATCAGATACATCAGTGTAATTGTTTCCAGTACAGGAAGAGTTGAGAAACTCCAGTTGTTATCTCTATGCAAACAAGCCATTAAGCTCTCCGACTAAGTTAGTCGTGGAGAGGGCTGTTATCTGACTTTTATTATCTCAACTGTTCCTGGACTATTTACTTTTCCTCTGCTAGAGGAGAGGTCATTACTTCACAGACTGCTCTGAAAGACTCATTTTGAATGCTGAGTGTTGTGTAATGTGCACATATTATAGAATGATGCAATGTTAGAAAGAACACTATATACCTGAAAATCAAAGTATGAGAATATTTTCTTTGCTGCTAATCTTCTAGTAATTATTCATAGTACACAACCAATTCACTATATCATATTTTTTTTTTCGCTTCAGTGTCTCTTTAAGTGCTTCAGAAAACAGGACTGTATTCAACTCAAGTTGGGTTGATTAGCTCAAAGAATCTCTTTTGCATAGATTGCAACAACTGAAGTTTCTTAAAGAGACTCTGTAACAAAATTTCGAGCCCTATTTCTTCTATCCTGTAAGTTCCTATACCTGTTCTCATGTGCTCTGGCTTACTGCAACGCCTTTTCTAGTTGCATTGTCTCTGTAATAAATCTTATCTTCTTTCCTCTGCCGGCTCTGTTGGGCTCAGGCTGGAATGTGTGGAATGTGCAGCACTGCTTGTGATAGGCAGAAGCTTTACACACCCTCTCCAAGCTCTCCTCTCAACCTATCACACTCTGGTTAGCAGCCATGTCTTTTGTTTGTAAACACTGCCTAAAACTGGCAATTACAAGCCAGGATTGCAGCAGGGAGTGGCAGAAACAGCACAGAGGGGCCCAGGAGAACATAAGGAATAGAATGGTATGCTTTTTATTGTAAGAATTTTAGAGTACAGATTCTCTTTAACTCTTCTTTAACCTGCAAACTCTTTTCTTTGCTACTAATGCTCTGTATCTTAAAGTGACACTGACACGAAAAAAAATATTTTTTTATATATATATATATATATTTTTATAGCATTGCAGCATTCTGTCATATTTCCACTTACAAGCAACACTCTGTATTTTAAACTATGAAACAGAGCAGAGATGATGATTATCTGAAGTTGTCTTTCACTGTTTCTTTAATGTACAAGTGCTTAAGAAAATAGGACTGTCTCTGACCCAAGTTAGGTCAGAAAGCTCAGAGAAGCTCTTTTACATAGATACTGTAACAACTGAAGTTTTTTTTTTTAACTCTTCCTGTACTGGAAACAATCCAAGACTTTTTCCTTTGTTACTAATGTTCTATTTTTTAGCTGTACTACGCATGCAATTTATTATATGATACGTTTTTCACTTCAGATTCGCTTTAACTGTATCACACATAAAATTCATTATCGCATAACTTTTATTTTTGTGTCAGGTTTGCTGTAAAGTGACTGTAGAATATAAGACATTATTCAGGAAACAACTGGGTACGTTACTTATCCTGGTTCAGAAACACCTTCTATATCTATACTGTATATTGCTTTATGTTGATGTATAACCCTGTCCTCCCCGTATTGCTTAGCCTAGGCTGTGATGTCACACAGCCTTCTGCCCCAGAGCACTCTGGGAGACCTGGTGTTGTTCCTGCTCACACAACAAACATTCCATAGTGATGCAACTTGCTAGCAGTAAAAATGCCGCCATCTGAGATGTATTGAAAATGTATATCAGGATAAGGAAAGCTAATTGTAACACCTTTCAGTTTAAATTCCACTTTTTTGTAGAGAAATAAACCATATCTTTATGGAATATAAACTGCTTGGCTTAATAGCACATATTATTTAAAACTGCTTTTAATCATATTAACCTCCTTGGCGGTAAGCCCGTGCTCAGCACGGGCTATGCCGCGCAGGGGGATTTCTCAGGCCCTACTGGGCCGATTTTTATAATTTTTTTTTGCAGCACGCAGCTAGCACTTTGCTAGCTGCGTGTGCCCTCTGATCGCCGCCGCTCGCCGCCGATTACCCACCGCTCACTTCGCCGTGACGCCCCCCAGACCCCGCCAATCAGTGCCAGGCAGCGCTGAGGGGTAGTGCGGGACTCCAAATGACGTCACGACGTCCATGACGTCGGTGACGTCATGCCGCCCATCGCCATGGTGATGGGGGAAGCCCTCCGGGAGATCCCGTTCTTAGAACGGGATCTCCTGATCTCCGATCGCCGGAGGCGATCGGAGGGGCTGGGGGGATGCTGCTGAGCAGCGGCTATCATGTAGCGAGACTTTGTCTCGCTACATGGAAACAAAAAAAAAATAAATAAAAAAAAAGACTTTGCTGCCCCCTGGCGGATTTTTTAATAAACCGCCAGGAGGGTTAAAGTACAACTGAAGTGAGAGAATTTGAGGCTGTCATTTATTTACTTTTAAACAATGTAAATTGTCTGGGTGTTTTGTTGATCCTATGATTCTAATACTTTCAGGCATAGACCCTGGACAAAAAAAGGAGTTGGAGGCTCACTGCCGGGGAGGCTGGGCCGGGTGGCACAAAAAGGGAAACACTGGACACGCCTGGCTCACATCCTGACGTGTCGCCTACTAGAGGGGCGGGAAACGCATTGATGCGCGGCAGAGCCGGGACAAGGTCTTCCAGCACCCAAGGCTGAGACACCAAAGTGCACCCCTCCATCCCTCTCACTCAATTCCATCATACACTGATTGCTTTTAAACTAAGAGGCGCCCCAGGGCCCCCAACCCCCAAACACCTTAATATCTAGTTATCTGGCTTGCAGTCACTGCCATGTATCCCCTATTTTTATTTCTCTCTGCTTCAAACACAATAGGGGAATGATAGCTGAGTGAGTTGTGCGCTCCCTCCTACACTGTGCCCTGAGGCTGGAGCCTCTCTCGCCTCTGCCTCGGCCTGACCATGATGGGCGGAGCCAGCACGTCATAGTGGCAATCTTCGCACACTGCTCTGACTGCGGGAGTGTCCCACGTGTCAGCCCGGCTGATGTTGATGCTGGATGATCTGTTGGCGTGCAGTGGATGTATGGCACACTAATGGCCGCTACCTGCATATTGCTATACAGTGCTACATCCTGATGCGGTCTGCTTGGAAGAGTGGAGCCACCTAAATCACAGTGGGTACCCAACAGGAAGACTGAACTAGCGAAGGTGGTGAGATCAATATAAGCAATTGCTGCTCTGCTTCTTGCTTTATTATCCAGTTATTGGCCTATGGGGGGACACAGTGGCTGGAAAGTGTACTGGTTAAGGGCACCGCCTTTGACATGGGAGACCTGGGTTCGAATCCTGGCTAGAGTCAGTACCTATTCAGTAGGGAGTTCAAGGCAAGACTCCCTAACACTGCTGGGTGGCCTCTCGAGCGGGTCTCAGTGGCTGCAGCTCTTGAGCGCTTTGAGTCCAACAGGAGAAAAGCGCTATATAAATGTTCGGATTATTATTATTATTTGCTAACAACACTGTCGCTGCTGTGTTGGTGGACTCTATGCCCCCTATAGGAGCCTAAAGCTTTTCACAGGAAGCAGCCACTTATATGTTTTTCTGGGCCCATGTGTCAGTGTGCAAGGTTGTGGGTGGTTGTGATTGCCCGCATAGCATAGTTAGTATACTGGCTATTGTTTTGAGCATATTCACTGGGTGCTGCAGCTCCAGCAGAGAATTTTTAGCTGGTTTTTAGAGTGCTGATATTTGCATGCAATCAAGCAAGTGTGGAATCAATTGATATATGACAACCCCTGCACCTCCCAATCCTATACTACTGTCCTTTATATTTTACTGTGTTTGTATCTGCCCAGCCTCTTGAGCACCTCACATATTGTGATAGATATTTGCTTAATTGAGTGGATTACCATTTTTGCAGTGATTTTCCAAATTATTTTGACCTGCACCCCATAAAAGTGCTCTTTCAACTTTTTAAACAGATAGAAGTGTCCTACAGTTATGGTATATGTAATATATTTGTCCACTGTGTATATGTGGAACTAGCAAGCTCTGCTTTTTTGGAGGGTTTATGTGTTTATCTGCTGGTTAGAAGTATGTTTGAGTCGAGGCCCCCTTTGGGTTTTGCTGTGCATGCAGCTGTTTGGCCACTTCAGCTCCTCACAATCTAGTTAAAGCAATACTGAAGCAACTGTGGGGAAAAAACGGCAGATACTCACCTATGGAGAGAGATGGGTCTGGATCTCATAGAGCCTTCCCTGTCCCCTCTCAGTGTTCTTATTCCAGTGCTGACCTTCATTAGCTGCCTTCCAGGGAGCTCTTGAAAGGCTTCATTAGCACTGGTGTCCCCGAGTGCTTCCGAAGTTGTCTCAGTACTGTGCATGGGCGAGTGTGTGCTAGGATCCCTGAAGGCGTAGTTGGTTGAATACCTGCAATGGGGCTGGCAGTGTTGGAATGAGGACACTGAGAGAGTACCAGAAAGGCTTTATGATATCCAGAGTCATCCTTCTCCATAGGTGAGTATCGGCCTTTTTTTTCCCACAGTTGCTTTAGTACCATTTTCATTGTTTTGACTGAAAAATTGTTTTGACTGAGTGGAAAACCATTTCCCTGACACGCCTATTGTGCCTATTAAGGCTCATACACACGTCTGACTAAAGACTGCCGAGGTGGCCCGATAACAATAGCTTCAGTCGACAATCAGGCGTGTGTACCAGCAACAGCCGCTTGGCAAGTGATCGGCCTGGTGGATCAACTTGGCCCAGTAGCGGCCAACTTCTTTGAAGACGACACTCCCCACCTGCCCTTGACATCGCTCACGTGCCACTCAGTCGTCCCTTCACCCCTCCGCATAGCAATAGAATGCGTTGTCAGCTAGGCAGCTGGCATGCATCTGTATAGGCTGGCCCAGCGATGTCGCTCAAGGGGACTGGTTCCCAATCTGTAACAGGCGATATCATTTGTTACATGTATTTGTTTAGTAAATCTGGCCAACACAGCCATTGTAAACTAGAAAAACATATGGGAAAACAAGTCAATTAGAATATATAGCTACAAACTAATCAAATATGATTTGTTGTTGGAACATGAAAAGTAGATCAATGCTCTCCTTTTGAATCTATAAAGAGTGAAGCAAAAAGCAAATGCATATAATTAGATTTCCCCTACAGAGAAATCGCTTCGTAATTCCCAGGTACCCTAAAATCTGCACAAGTAATTAGGACTAAAAACAAAACAAAAACGAGAGAAAGCTCTTTACAGCATATGCATGAAATAGAGGCGCTTTGAAACAAGGGTGCAGGTTAAAGCCAAAATAATTATTTTTGTTAAGGAGTACTAAAATATCGTTTTACAAAGAAATATGGCTTAAAAATAGCAATTGTTTCTAAAGTGATTTTTTTAATGATTTTAAGTATTCCAAAGCCATATATTTTAGGTGTAATTGTGTATCGTTACATGTAGCCAAAAAATATTACCGATATTTTACTACTACTAAACCTAATCCTACTCTCACCCAGCACCCTCCTTTTAAAGATGCCTAACCCTAAGACCCCCCCCCCCCCCCCCGGTAGTGCCTAACCGCAAGACTCCCCTGGTGGTTCCTAACACTAGGACCATAGGCAAGCGCGGGGGGGGGGTGTTACAGCTGCCCAGAATCCCCCCTCAGACCAAAGCCGTTGCAGTGTCTGGGGACAGGCACAAGTTGAGATACCAGAATATCTGCAGGCATCTTGGAGCTCACAGCACTGTCCCCTTTATTTCCCTGCTACAGATGACTTTGGCTGTAGCAGTAGTGTTGGGCGAACAGTGTTCGCCACTGTTCGGGTTCTGCAGAACATCACCCTGTTCGGGTGATGTTCGAGTTCGGCCGAACACCTGACGGTGCTCGGCCAAACCGTTCGGCCATATGGCCGAACTAAGAGCGCATGGCCGAACGTTCCCCGAACGTTCGGCTAGCGCTGTGATTGGCCGAACGGGTCACGTGGTTCGGACCCGAACGCGCTCTGATTGGCCGAACTGTCACGTGGTTCGGGTAAATAAATACCCGAACCACGTCATATCTCCGCCATTTGTCTGTGGGTTTAGCTTTGGGTAGGCAGGCAGGGTAGTTCGCGCTCCAGCCACGCTAGCCAGGGTCCCCCCCAGTCATTGTGTGTCGCTGCTGGGAACAGTAGTACACCGCTCGTTCAGCCACACTATATAGCATTCTGTGTACTGTTCTGTGTCTGCTGGGAACAGTAGTACACCGCTCGTTCAGCCACACTATATAGCATTCTGTGTACTGTTCTGTGTCTGCTGGGAACAGTAGTACACCGCTCGTTCAGCCACACTATATAGCATTCTGTGTACTGTTCTGTGTCTGCTGGGAACAGTAGTACACCGCTCGTTCAGCCACACTATATAGCATTCTGTGTACTGTTCTGTGTCTGCTGGGAACAGTAGTACACCGCTCGTTCAGCCACACTATATAGCATTCTGTGTACTGTTCTGTGTCTGCTGGGAACAGTAGTACACCGCTCGTTCAGCCACACTATATAGCATTCTGTGTACTGTTCTGTGTCTGCTGGGAACAGTAGTACACCGCTCGTTCAGCCACACTATATAGCATTCTGTGTACTGTTCTGTGTCTGCTGGGAACAGTAGTACACCGCTCGTTCAGCCACACTATATAGCATTCTGTGTACTGTTCTGTGTCTGCTGGGAACAGTAGTACACCGCTCGTTCAGCCACACTATATAGCATTCTGTGTACTGTTCTGTGTCTGCTGGGAACAGTAGTACACCGCTCGTTCAGCCACACTATATAGCATTCTGTGTACTGTTCTGTGTCTGCTGGGAACAGTGGTACACCGCTCGTTCAGCCACACTATATAGCATTCTGTGTACTGTTCTGTGTCTGCTGGGAACAGTAGTACACCGCTCGTTCAGCCACACTATATAGCATTCTGTGTACTGTTCTGTGTCTGCTGGGAACAGTAGTACACCGCTCGTTCAGCCACACTATATAGCATTCTGTGTACTGTTCTGTGTCTGCTGGGAACAGTAGTACACCGCTCGTTCAGCCACACTATATAGCATTCTGTGTACTGTTCTGTGTCTGCTGGGAATAGTGGTACACCGCTCGTTCAGCCACACTATATAGCATTCTGTGTACTGTTCTGTGTCTGCTGGGAACAGTGGTACACCGCTCGTTCAGCCACACTATATAGCATTCTGTGTACTGTTCTGTGTCTGCTGGGAACAGTAGTACACCGCTCGTTCAGCCACACTATATAGCATTCTGTGTACTGTTCTGTGTCTGCTGGGAATAGTGGTACACCGCTCGTTCAGCCACACTATATAGCATTCTGTGTACTGTTCTGTGTCTGCTGGGAACAGTAGTACACCGCTCGTTCAGCCACACTATATAGCATTCTGTGTACTGTTCTGTGTCTGCTGGGAACAGTAGTACACCGCTCGTTCAGCCACACTATATAGCATTCTGTGTACTGTTCTGTGTCTGCTGGGAACAGTAGTACACCGCTCGTTCAGCCACACTATATAGCATTCTGTGTACTGTTCTGTGTCTGCTGGGAATAGTGGTACACCGCTCGTTCAGCCACACTATATAGCATTCTGTGTACTGTTCTGTGTCTGCTGGGAACAGTAGTACACCGCTCGTTCAGCCACACTATATAGCATTCTGTGTACTGTTCTGTGTCTGCTGGGAATAGTGGTACACCGCTCGTTCAGCCACACTATATAGCATTCTGTGTACTGTTCTGTGTCTGCTGGGAACAGTAGTACACCGCTCGTTCGGCCACACTATATAGCATTCTGTGTACTGTTCTGTGTCTGCTGGGAATAGTGGTACACCGCTCGTTCAGCCACACTATATAGCATTCTGTGTACTGTTCTGTGTCTGCTGGGAACAGTAGTACACCGCTCGTTCAGCCACACTATATAGCATTCTGTGTACTGTTCTGTGTCTGCTGGGAACAGTAGTACACCGCTCGTTCAGCCACACTATATAGCATTCTGTGTACTGTTCTGTGTCTGCTGGGAACAGTAGTACACCGCTCGTTCAGCCACACTATATAGCATTCTGTGTACTGTTCTGTGTCTGCTGGGAACAGTGGTACACCGCTCGTTCAGCCACACTATATAGCATTCTGTGTACTGTTCTGTGTCTGCTGGGAACAGTAGTACACCGCTCGTTCAGCCACACTATATAGCATTCTGTGTACTGTTCTGTGTCTGCTGGGAATAGTGGTACACCGCTCGTTCAGCCACACTATATAGCATTCTGTGTACTGTTCTGTGTCTGCTGGGAATAGTGGTACACCGCTCACCCGTCACTGTATAGCATTGTGCTCTGTGTCGCTGCTGGGAATAGTGGTACTGTATAGCATTTCTGTACTGCCACTGTACTGCTGCCAGTCAGCGTGTACTGTAAGGATAAGTGAAATGAGGAAGAAATCCGGTGAAAGAGGGAGGGGCAAGGGAAGAGGTGTTTCCCCTGACGGTTCACGTACAGGCCACAGGGGAGCACCCAAGAAAACCCACTCAATACCGCCCATGTTGTCCAGGACAACAACCCTCACAAATCCAAAAGAACAGGACCAGATAATTACTTGGATGACCTCTCAAGCGTCCAGCAGTGGGTTAAGCAGCACCAGCACATCACGCACGAGGTCCGAGTCCTCAGCCAGTTACAAGGAGCCAGTGGGCACAAAGCTGACACAACCGGCAGCGACACCACGCACACAACTGCCAGATAACCAGTCCGCTGAATTACCTCAGGACACAATGGGGTATTCGCAGGAGCTATTCCCAGCCCAACAAACTTCCACCTTTCAAAGGTCAATGGAGGAACAGCCAGAAATGTTGTGCCTGGATTCACAACCGTTAACTGTGGGAAATGCACCGCGCACTGAAATACAAGGCGAGTCCGAAGAGGACTCGGAAACCCAAATCCCAGAGCAATTTGGGCAGGAGGGGTTGCAATTGCAGGAGGTCGGCCGACCAGATCTGGAAGACGACGTTGGAGTGTGCTGCGCAGAGGTTGTTGTGGGGAGCTCTACTCCACGGCGGTGGCCCACAATGACATATGACGAGTTTGAGGAGATGGAAGAGGAGGGTATGGACAATGTGGACAGAGACCCAGATTTTGTTTGTGAACGAGAACATCGCCGTCGTAGCAGCAGCACAGATGAGTCTGTTGAAGAACACACTGCTGCACGAGTTCGCCTTGTGCCACAAGGTAGGCGGCGCGCAATTTCAGGCACCACAAGCGTGGAAGTTCAAGTGAGAGGCAAAAGAGGAGCAAACAGAAATCGCCAGCAAGGAGGCAGGTGCTCCAAAGTCTGGGCTTTCTTTGAAGACTGCACTGAGGATGTTACCATGGCGATTTGCAAGGTGTGCAAGACCCGCCTGAGCAGGGGGAAAAATATTAACAACCTCTCCACCACCAGCATGAGCCGTCACATGCTATCCAAACATCCCACTCTTTGGGCAAACGCGTCAGGACAGGGTACCAGAAACAACACTGCCTCCCTTGGGTTCACCAGACCCGCCTCAGCAGCAGCAGTAGCCCAGCCATTGCGTGGTTCACAACATTCACAAACATCAGACGACGCTGACACTGTCACTTTCCGGAGTAGTGCTCTTGAGGTCTCCCAGTGTTCATCAAACACAACAACCAACAGCCCTTCCGTGTGCAGCGCTACGGTTCAGTTGTCTGTGTCGGAGATGTTTGAGCGCAAGAGGAAATTGCCAGCAAATGACCCCCGGGCCGTGGCAGTAACAGCCAGCATAGCCAAGCTTCTGGCCTGCGAAATGCTGCCATATCGATTGGTGGAGACAAACAGCTTCAAGGGCATGATGTCAGTGGCCATCCCACGTTACGTGGTTCCCAGCCGCTACCACTTTGCACGCTCTGCAGTGCCTGAGTTGCATGAGCACGTGGTCAGCAAAATAACCCGAAGCTTGAAGAATGCCGTTGCCTGCAAGGTTCACCTCACCACTGACACCTGGACGAGTGCGTTCGGCCAGGGTCGATACATCTCCCTTACCGCGCACTGGGTGAACCTTGTGGAGCCTGGCAGCGATTCCTCACCTGCTACGGCACGGGTGTTGCCCACGCCACAAACAGCTGCACCGCCGTCCCTCCCACTGGATAACAGCAGCACCTACCTCTCTGACTCCTTCTCCTCCAACGCATCTCAAAGCTGTACCTCATCCGGAAACGCTAACCCAGCAGCAGTAGGATCGTGGAAGCAGTGCAGCACAGCTGTTGGCATGCGTCAGCAAGCGTTGCTGAAGCTAATCTGCCTTGGGGATAAGCAGCACACAGGGGAGGAAATTTGGAGGGGAATAAAGGAACAGACGGATTTGTGGCTGGCACCGCTGGACCTGAAACCGGGCATGGTTGTGTGTGATAATGGGAGTAATCTCATTCGCGCTTTAAGGTTGGCTAAGCTGACACACATCCCTTGCCTGGCGCACGTGATGAACCTAGTAGTTCAGCGGTTCCTGAGGACATACCCAGGCGTGCCCGATCTGCTGTTGAAGGTGCGTCGAGTGTCCAAACATTGTAGAAATTCCAGTACTGCTTCGGGGGCACTCGCCAAGACGCAGGAGCGCTTCAATCTCCCCCACCATCGCTTGCTGTGTGATGTCCCTACGCGCTGGAATTCTACGCTGCACATGCTAGCCCGCTTTTGCGAGCAGAAGAGTGCAGTGGTCCAGTACATGACGGCGCAGTACCGAGGCGCATCCGGCCAGCTGCCAAGCTTCTGTGGATCCGATTGGGCCAACATGTTGGACCTCTGCCAAGTCCTCCAAAATTTTGAGCAATCCACGTTGCTTGTGAGCAGTGACAACTCTTCAGTCAGCATTACCATACCACTGCTGTGTTTACTGAAGAGGTCGATGTTAAAAATCAAGGAAACAACTGTCATGATGCAACTGGGGGAATCTGAAGGAGAAAACGATCAGCGTGATGGTACCAACATCAGGCCATCCGCCTCAGGGAACGCTGGCCCCAGCAGCTATGACGAAGAAGAGGAGGAGGAACAGCTGGAGTTGGAGCAGGAATTTCATGCCACCACTGACGAGGGCCAGAGCGGTGCACGTTGGACTTCCACAATTCAACGCGAATGGTCAGCAGAAGCAGACCAGGAGGAAGGTGACGACTATGATGCATCACAACAACTATCACAACGCTCACAAGAGGATGATGAGGATTCTGGTAGGACTCTGGCACACATGGCTCAATTCATGCTAGACTGCATTGAACGTGACCCACGCATTGTGCGCATTCTGGACAACACCAATTACTGGGTTTATACCCTTCTGGATCCACGGTACAAACACAATGTTCCAAAACTGCTTGAAGAAAGAGTCAGACAGGTCAAAATGGAAGAATACCAGCAGGCCCTTGTGGAGACTTTAGAGAGGAGATTGACATCCTCCCCCTCCTCTAGCCAGTTGTACGCAGACAGACTGACTTCCGCAAACCCAGGACGACCAGGAGGGCAGCAAACAACGCAAGCCGCAGCTAGTACCCAAAAGGGAATGGTATCGGCAGTGTCCTTGGAGTGGGAAAATTTTCTGACACCCATGCAGCCGCAGCCCACTGAACAGCAAGCGTGCAGATCCACCTCCAACACCGATCGCCTGGAGAAGATGGTCAAGGACTACATGTCAGATGGCGTAGCTGTGTCGAACCATCCATCTGCACCCTTCAACTATTGGGTATCGAAGCTAGACACCTGGCACGAACTGGCAATGTACGCAATAGAGGTGCTGGCTTGCCCGGCAGCCAGCGTTATGTCGGAACGCTGTTTCAGTGCTGCCGGAGGCATCGTCACAGATCGGCGTATCCGCCTCTCTACAGAAAATGCAGACCGTCTGACTCAAATTAAAATGAATCAATCCTGGATTGGAAATGACTACGCAACACTCCAGGACCCCAACCAAGTAACATGACCAATGAACATCTGGGATGGTGTTGCGTTTCCGGGCCCTGTTTATTGAACCTCTCATCTGTATTACATTTATGACTGCATGGCGGCAAAAAGCATTGCTGCTATATCCGCACGCTTTTTGTCCACATGCAAGGCCTGGGTTGTTGTGTCTCACAAAGCGTGGCCTTCTCCTCCTGCGCCTGCTCCTGTTCCATCACGTCTGCTGCTGCTGGGTTAGCGTTGCCGCGTGGTCCCTGTTTATTGAACCACTTATCTTTATTACATTTATGACTGCATGGCGGTACAAAGCATGCTATCCGCACGCTTCTTGCCCTCATGCAAGGCCTGGGTTGTTGTGTCTCACAAAGCGTGGCCTTCTCCTCCTGCGCCTGCTCCTGTTCCATCACGTCTGCTGCTGCTGGGTTAGCGTTGCCGCGTGGTCCCTGTTTATTGAACCACTTATCTTTATTACATTTATGACTGCATGGCGGTACAAAGCCTGCTATCCGCACGCTTCTTGCCCTCATGCAAGGCCTGGGTTGTTGTGTCTCACAAAGCGTGGCCTTCTCCTCCTGCGCCTCCTCCTGTTCCATCACGTCTGCTGCTGCTGGGTTAGCGTTGCCGCGTGGTCCCTGTTTATTGAACCACTTATCTTTATTACATTTATGACTGCATGGCGGTACAAAGCCTGCTATCCGCACGCTTCTTGCCCTCATGCAAGGCCTGGGTTGTTGTGTCTCACAAAGCGTGGCCTTCTCCTCCTGCGCCTCCTCCTGTTCCATCACGTCTGCTGCTGCTGGGTTAGCGTTGCCGCGTGGTCCCTGTTTATTGAACCACTTATCTTTATTACATTTATGACTGCATGGCGGTACAAAGCATGCTATCCGCACGCTTCTTGCCCTCATGCAAGGCCTGGGTTGTTGTGTGTCACAAAGCGTGGCCTTCTCCTCCTGCGCCTGCTCCTGTTCCATCACGTCTGCTGCTGCTGGGTTAGCGTTGCCGCGTGGTCCCTGTTTATTGAACCACTTATCTTTATTACATTTATGACTGCATGGCGGTACAAAGCATGCTATCCGCACGCTTCTTGCCCTCATGCAAGGCCTGGGTTGTTGTGTCTCACAAAGCGTGGCCTTCTCCTCCTGCGCCTCCTCCTGTTCCATCACGTCTGCTGCTGCTGGGTTAGCGTTGCCGCGTGGTCCCTGTTTATTGAACCACTTATCTTTATTACATTTATGACTGCATGGCGGTACAAAGCCTGCTATCCGCACGCTTCTTGCCCTCATGCAAGGCCGGGGTTGTTGTGTCTCACAAAGCGTGGCCTTCTTCTCCTCCTGCGCCACCCTCCTCCTGTTCCATCACGTGTGCTGCTGCTGGGTTAGCGTTACCGGTCCCTTTTCCTGGAACCTCTTATATGTATTACATTTATGACTGCATGCCGACAAAAAACATGTTACCTGTGCAAAGAAAACAGACATTTCCCGCATGTAAAAGACAGTTTTCCCTTTGAAACGTTAAAATCGATTTTCTCAAAAACTATAAGCTCTTTTTGCTAATTTTTTTTTCCTCTTGTACCCACTCCCAAGGTGCACATACCCTGTAAATTTGGGGTATGTAGCATGTAAGGAGGCTTTACAAACCACAAAAGTTCGGGTCCCCATTGACTTCCATTATGTTCGGAGTTCGGGTCGAACACCCGAACATCGCGGCCATGTTCGGCCTGTTCGGCCCGAACCCGAACATCTAGATGTTCGCCCAACACTATGTAGCAGCAGTGTGTTTACAATGCATGGAGCAGCTCTGGGGAACTTAACAGTCAGGTATGAGCACAGTCCTGTTTCCTGCTGTGTGAATGCTTCACTTTCCCTTCATTAGCAATGTTGGATGTCCTCATTATTATCTGTATCCAAACTGCTCCTGATCGATACATTGTTGGTCGGTTGGATGGAAAGTTGCATTGTGTGTACCCAGCATGATGTCCTACCATATTATTATACTGTATTGTGCGTGGCTGAAGGAGAACTTTCAGGAATCCCCCCCCCCCCCCCCCCTTGAAAATCCTGGGTTTGCCCCTAAAGACCCCCCTGTTAGTACCTAAGACTCCCCTGGTGGTGCCTAACCCTAAGACCCCGTGGTGGTGCCTAACCCTAAGGGCTTGTTTCCACTGTTGCGACGCGATTTCGCCGGCATTCCGACGCTTGTAAAAACGCATGCGGATGCGTTTCCACATGCGTTTTTACCCGCGATTTCGCGTGCGATTTCGCATGGCAGGGTGCCATGCGAAATTAACCATGACACTGCCAGGGCAAAATAAAATTGAAAAAGGTGCGAAATCGCACGCGAAATTGCGGGTAAAAACGCATGTAACAAACGCATGCGTTTTTACTATTAAATACATTAGCGGCGATTCGCATGCATTCCACTCGCAGGCGAATTCGTTGGCTCTTTTGTGCGTTTTTTTACCGCTGAAAAAAACGCACCTCAACAACGCTACAGTGGAAACAGGCCCATCCACTTGCATTACATGTGCGAATCCGCATGCATTGGACGCATGCGGATTCGCGATAGTGGGAATGAGCCCTCAAACACCCTTTCTCTGCTGCATATGATAATTATAGTTCTCAAAACAATGTAAAAATGATAAAGTAGAATTACATTTCAAAATGATAATTAACAAAATGATTCTCGAAATGAATGTAAAAATTATTTAAAAAAAAAGTAAAATATGAACATGTTGAAAAAAGTAAAATGATAATTTACAAAAATGATAATTGTCAAAACGAATTTCATAAAGATATTTTTCAAACCGGTAATTCTGAAAACAAACATTTTCGGTGTGATGGGTGCGGCCCCTGGTGGTGCCTAACCCTAAGGCCCGGTTCACATTAGCGGTCGCCGTCCGGAATCGCCGTGCCGGAGCCGGACCGCATGCAGAACGGACGGAACGGATGCACGGCATAGCAATGAAAGCCTATGCGTCCGTTCACATGCGTCCATTTCGTCCGGACCGGATCCGGACTCCGGCATAAGACCCAACATGCGCTATTTTTTGGTCCGGCTCCTCCGGCAGCCGTATCCGGAGCGGAGCCGGACTGCACCATCCGGCCAATACAAACCAATGAGAACCGGAGAGCGCACAACACACTGGCTAAAAATCCGGATGTTCTACCCCACTTCCTATGCGTATTAAAGCGGCGATTTTGGATGGGGACACATGGGCAAGCATTTTGGAGTGGAGCAGCAGTGATTTTAAACGTGCTGGAGATGTTGGCAGTATGTCGGAGGTGGAGGTGAGTGCTAAACAGCGGAGGGCCTGATTCCACAGGTCCACCTTCTGCTGACCTCCCAGACCCCAACATTTTTATTCCTTTTCTACTATCTTTTGCCAAACGGATCCGGATCGCATCCTGATGAACACCTGATGCAAACTGTCCGGATCTGGTCCGGATCCGGTCAGGTCATCCGGTCCGTTTGGCAGAGAACCGCAAGTGTGAACGGGGCCTAAGACCCCTGTGGTGGTGCCTAACCCTAAGATCGCCCTGGTGATGCCTAACCCTAAAACCCCTTTTCTCTGCTGCATACGATAATTAACAAAAGTATAAGTCTCAAAATGATTGTAAAAATGATTAAAAAAAGTAGAATATCAAAATGGTGAAAAGTTAAAACACTAATTTACAAAAAATAACTGTCAAAATGAACTTTAATAATTATATTTTTCGAAGCGCTGAAAAACAAACATTTTGGTGCGACGGGTGTGGCGCCTGGCACCCAAATCATCTAGTTTTGCACCCAATAGCTGATATTTAACATTAAAGTGAATGGCGTCACCCGATTCGTCCACTTCTCACATGCGCCCAATTTTCCTGCCTCCCTCTCCACAGCATCTCACCTCCTCCAAACCACTGGAAGTGCTTTAAACAGTATCAGTTTCATTGCATGTGACACCGCCACAAACTGAATGATGCTCCTATAAAAAAACCGCAAATAATCCCTCCATTCTGTCTAAAATGAAAAGCACATAAAAACCTGTCACCTGACAATGACCATAAAAAGCATCCGTGAAAGGGATTGTTATACGGAAGATATGATTCAGAGATTTAAATTGAAAGATCGCTTTTATTTGTGGATTATAAAATAATGCAATAAGACTGCACAGCTCAATAGCTGAGTAAAATCAGTGACATTTAAACATATATCAAGCAAAGCAATTCTTTATCAATGGCATTCAGCAGTTTAATTGCAAATGATCTGTGTAACATAGATATCTTACAAAGAAATGGAAGGAGAGACTGCTAGAGGATGGGTAGGAGGCTCAGTTTAGCAGCAGGTAAAGTTGACTGTAAGCTGCTTTCTGAATGGGAACAGACATGAATAAATCTGTGTAACTGTAAAAACTGTAAAGTGATGCTTAAAGAGGAACTCCAGTGAAAATAATTTAATAAAAAAAAGTGCTTCATTTTTACAATAATTATGTAGAAATGATTTAGTCAGTGTTTGCTCATTGTAAAATCTTTCCTCTCCCAGATTCACATTCTGACATGTATTACATGGTGACATTGTTACTGTGGGCAAGTTATGTAGCTGTTTCTAGCTGCTCTGGCTGTTACAGACAGCTTTAAACAGCCATTTCCTGTCTGTGAACATTGTTACATTGTGGCAGTTTGCCCAGAGTACCGCGGTATTCAGAGCCTCTTGTGGGAGGGGTTTCAGCACAAAATTAGTCACACAGCGCCCCCTGATGGTCTGTTTGTGAAAATCATTCTATTTCTCATGTAAAAGGGGGTATCAGCTACTGATTGGGATAAAGTTCAATTCTTGGTTGGAGTTTCTCTTTAAAGGGACACTATAGCCAGGAAGAAAAAAAAAAAGTTTTATTTGCCTGGAGCTTCTACCAGCCCCCTGCAGCCGTCCCTCGCCCTTGCAGTCACTCACGGAGCCTCCGGTCCCACGCCGCCAGCTAGTTTCGTTTTCGGCCGACAGACCCTGACAGGGAGTCAGGGGGCTTTCTGCGCCTGCGTAGGGCACTGGACGCTAATGTAAATGGAAGCGCGAAGGATAAGCCGCCAGACCTGCTGGGCCTATCAGCGAAAACGAAACTAGCTGGCGGCGGGGTAACGGAGGATCCGTGAGTGACTGCGAGGGCACGGGACGGCTGCAGGGGGCTGGTAGAAGCCCCAGGCAAGTCAAACTTTTTTTTATTTCTGGCTTAAGTGTCCCTTGAACATATTAATACTGTTTAACCAGGTTAATAAATTAACGTTAAACCACAGAAGTGGAGACAATTTCCTAGTTTTCATACCTAAGGTATGTTATTTAACAAACAGGCACTGTTTTCTTGGATTGAGCGGGAGGCATGGTTTGGCTTGGACAAGGGTGGCTGGGCATCTCTGGTTCGAGTACTTAAAAAAAAAAAACCTGCTTGTAGAATAATGGTACCGATATTCGACCATGAAAGTGTAAAAAACATCGTAAAATATTGTTTTTAACTACTTGACCACTGAGGGTTTTTACCCCTTTAGGACCAGAGCAATTTTCACCTGTTAATGCTCCTCCCATTATTTTGCCAATAACTTAATCACAACTAATCACAACGTCTTGATCTACTGTATATCTTGGGTTTTTTTTCACCACCAATTAGGTTTTCTTTGGGAGGTACATTTTGCTACAATTTATTTTATGCTAAAGACATTTTAATTTTCAACGATCGTCACTGCACCGATGGTTATCACTAGATGTGCTGGAATTGTCCCTGGAGTCACAAGACACTGTACATGACTACTTAAAAGTCGCACTATCTAAAATTCTTTATTAAGTTTCTTTAAAAGGTTACATCCTTATAAAATTCATATGTGGGTATTTGTGGGATAATGCGAATTTTAAGGAGTTAAAGACATTTTAATTGGAATAATAATAAGAGAATGGAAAAAAATCATTATTTCTCAGTTTTCGGCCATTATAGTGTTAAAAGTAAATGTTCTACTGTGGATAAAACCCACACATTTTGTTTGTCCATTTGTCCCGGTTATTGCAACGTTTAAAATATTTCCCTAGTAGAATGTATGGCGCCAATATTTTATTTGGAAATAAAGGTGCATTTTTCAGTTTTGCGTCTATCACTAATTATAAACCCGCAAATTAAAAAAGTTCAGCCCCTAAGGCAACTATTTATGTATTTTTTTAATGTAATTTGGGTACTATGGGTGAGTGTGGGAGGGAAATGTCCTTAGTCATAATTTCCGATTTACATACATAAGGACGTGAAACGGAAATAATGCGTGCACAGTAACAACAGGAAGATACAATTAATCAAGGACTTAGAGTAATGAATGGGAACTGCGTTCCCATTCATTGATGTCTCCACTAACTGGCGGTAATGGTAGTGGGAGCAGGCGGCAGCCGCCTGCTCCCATTGACTCACTTTCGCGACCCTGGTACTTCAGGTGAAGTTTGCCAGGCCATGATTATACTGCACCTGGTGCAGTAAGTAGTTAAATAAAAAAGATTTTACTATAGCTAAACCAAAGCCTTTTCTCACGCAGAACCCTCCCACTACTGATGCCTAACCTTAACCAACCCCTCCTCCACGGCTAACCTCCACCATCCTTGCCACAGAAAAAAAAAATGCAAAACACATACATTTTTGGTGGTAGCCATAGAGGCTCATTGAATTTATTGGTAAGTTGGGTCTAAAGAACAGCAAGGTAAGTATATATTCGCACTTCTTTTTCACCTCAGGTTTCCTTTAAAAATAGCATCAGTGGTGCTCAAATACCCCTTTTTAAAATTCGAGTTTGGTCGAATTTGAATAGTAAATTATTCGAGGTCAGTCGAATATTCGAGTCGAATAATTTTTACTATTCGATTCGA
>NC_090653.1:75268624-75331124 GCF_040937935.1 Hyperolius riggenbachi
TCTTCTTCTTCTTCTTCTTCTTCTTCTTTTTCTATATCTTCTTCTTCTTCTTCTTCTTCTTCTTCTTCTTCTTCTTTTTCTATATCTTCTTCTTCTTCTTCTTCTTCTTCTTCTTCACCTATTTCTCTTTTCAATTTTTTTTTAAAGAAATGCAGCTATTTTTGAGCGTAACAAATAGCTGGTGGCGCACGCATGTTGGAAGCGCCATTGTATGTGCTCCCTGGCAGTGGAAACACACAGACAGCAGGAGGTAAATTCAGCAGCAGGAGGAGGAGGATGAGTGTGTGGCAGCAGGCAGTCAATGAGGCAGGCAGCGTGACATAATAGCCCTGGTACCTAGCGGTGATACCAGGGCTGTAAATAAACACAGCAGGCAGGAGGTCCCAGACAGCGGTCGTGCAGCCCACATCGTGTCCAATACACAACTGGGACAACACAGTTTTCAACCCGGGCACCTCTGAAAAATTAAACCTTTTTTTTTTAATGGTTTTTTGGTTTTGTTTGTAAAACAAATTACACAGATATATAGCTATTTTTTGACGTAATAGCTGGTGGCAGAGTGGCAGCAGAATGTAATTCTGTGTACCCTGGCAGTGGGAAACACAGACAGACAGACAGCAGCAACAGCCGGAGGAATGGAGGAGTAGTGTGAGTGTGGCAGCAGGCAGGCAGCGTGACATAATAGCCCTGGTACCTAGAGGGTGATACCAGGGCTGTAAATAAACACAACAGGAGGTCCCAGACAGCGGTCGTGCAGCCCACATAGTGTCCAATACACAACTGGGACAACACAGTTTTCAACCCGGGCACCTCTGAAAAATTAAACCTTTTTTTTTTTATGGTTTTGTAGTTTTGGTTTTACAACCAATTACACAGATATAGCTATTTTTTGACGTAATAGCTGGTGGCAGAGTGGCAGCAGAATGTAATTCTGTGTACCCTGGCAGTGGGAAACACAGACAGACAGCAGCAGCAGCAGGAGGAATGGAGGAGTAGTGTGAGTGTGGCAGCAGGCAGGCAGCGTGACATAATAGCCCTGGTACCTAGCGGGTGATACCAGGGCTGTAAATAAACACAACAGGAGGTCCCAGACAGCGGTCGTGCAGCCCACATCGTGTCCAATACACAACTGGGACAACACAGTTTTCAACCCGGGCACCTCAGAAAAATTAAACCTTTTTTTTTTATGGTTTTTTGGTTTTGTTTGTAAAACAAATTACACAGATCTATAGCTATTTTTTGACGTAATAGCTGGTGGCAGAGTGGCAGCAGAATGTAAATCTGTGTACCCTGGCAGTGGGAAACACAGACAGACAGCAGAAGGGCAGTACACAGCAGTCCACTGTAGTTGTAAAATGTGTGGCTGCAGGCGACGTAATAGTCAAAGTGAACCAGGCTGGCTTAGTGAGCAGGAGCCAGGAGGTGGTAAAGGGTGGTAAGGCACATTAACGATGGTTCTAAGTTCCGGCAGCTAGTTCATGTCCCCCTCTCGCCGACAACAGGGGCCAGGAACTCGCCTTCCACCCACGCCTGGTTTATCTTGAAAAACGTCAGTCTGTCCACAGACTTGTGAGACAGACGTGAGCGTTTCTCGGTGACCACGCTACCAGCTGCACTGAAGCAGCGCTCGGACAGCACGCTGGAAGGGGGGCAGGACAGCACTTCCAGGGCGTACTGCGCCAGCTCGCTCCAGATCTCCAGGCGCTTGACCCAATACTCCATGGGATCAACAGGGGCATCGCTGTTAAGCCCGCTGTAGGACCCCATGTAGTCAGCCACCATGCGGGTCAGGCGCTGGCTGTGACCGGAGGAGGATGCTGCTGCATGCACCTCCTCTCTAGTCACTGCTGCCGGAGCCTCTACAGTCCTGTAGAGCTCATGGCTGAGAGACAGCAGGTCTGTGGGGCGCTTGCTGCTGGATGCAGGCACCTGCTGCTGCCTCTGTGCTGGCTGGACAGTGGGGGTGGAAGGCTGGGGGAAGGCTTCCTCCAAGCGCTCAACAAGGGCCTGCTGCAAGCTCCTTATTTGTTGCGCTGGGTCTCCTCCTGCAGGCGGCAGGAACTGGCTCAACTTCCCCTTGAGGCGCGGGTCCAACATCATGCTGATCCAGATGTCCTCCCTCTGCTTCATCTGGATCACCCTGGGGTCCCTGCGCAGGCACGTCAGCATGTGCGCTGCCATTGGGAAGAGGCGGGCCACGTCTGCTGGCACATCGACGGCAGTGCTGTCCTCCTCATCCTCCTCCTCTGCCACCTCATCCTCTCTCCACCCCCGCACCAACTCAGCTGCGCTGTGCTGATCCCCCTCATCAGCAGCAAGGTCAGGGACCTCCACCAAGTCCTCCTCCTCCTCCCCCTCAGAGGTGGACTGTGCAGTTGCTTGCCGCTCCTGCTGGTCCAAGGCTGCCGCTCCCTGTTCCAGCAAAGCATCGAGGGCCCTGTTCAGCAGACAAACCAGGGGCACCCACTCGCAGACCATAGCATGGTCCCTGCTCACCATGTTAGTGGCCTGCAGAAAGGGAGCCAGCACTAAGCACACCTGCTGCATGTGCCTCCAGTCATCATCGGGGACGATGGACGGGATGTTGCTGGTCTTGTCCCTTCTCTGAGCGGCGGAAACAGTGGCCAGGGCAAGGTACTGGTTGACAACGTGCTTCTGTTCAACCAGACACTCCAACATCGCCAGGGTGGAGTTCCAGCGAGTCGGAACGTCAAGGATCAGCCAATGGCGTGGCAGCTCCAGCTCCTTTTGCACGTCTTCCAGGCTCGCACAGGCTGCAGCCGAGCGCCGGAAGTGACGCACAACGTTCCTTGCCATTTACAGCAGTTCGCCCATCCCCTGGTAGGTGCGCAAGAACTTCTGCACCACCAGGTTCAGCACGTGGGCAAGACAGGGGATGTGGGTCAGGTTTCCCCTGTCTATTGCGGCAACCAGATTGGCCCCATTGTCGGCCACCACCTCTCCGACTCTGAGGCCTCTGGGGGTCAGCCAAATCCTCTCCTGCTCCTGGAGTTTGGCCAACACATGGGTTGCCGTCAGCTTGGTCTTCCCAAGGCTGACCAAGTGCAGCAGCGCTTGGCAGTGGCGGGCCTTCACGCTGCTGCTGAGGCGGGGGGTTTGGCCAGGTGTGCCGGAGGATGGCAGAGGATCGGAGGAATCTGCTGCAGTTCCCCCGACCCTGCGGGGTGGCACCACCCACTGTGTTGCTGCTGCTGCTGTGCCCGCTGCTGCTCTCCCATCCTCACCCCCTTCCACCAAGCTGACCCAGTGGACAGTGAAGGACAGGTAGCGGCCTGTCCCGAAGCGGCTGCTCCAGGAGTCCATGGTGACGTGGACCCTTTCACCAACCGCGTGCTCCAGCCCTCGCTCCACATTGGCCATCACAAAGCGGTGCAGTGCAGGAATGGCCTTGCGGGCGAAGAAGTGTCTGCTGGGGAGCTGCCAGTCTGGGGCTGCGCAAGCAAGCAGCGCACGAATGTCGCTCCCCTCCTGCACGAGCATGTACGGCAGGAGTTGGGAGCACATGGCCCGTGCCAGCAAGCCGTTCAGCTGCCGCACGCGACGGCTGCTGGGAGGCAGAGCCCTAACCACCCCCTGGAAGGACTCGCTCAAAAGGCTCTGGCGTGGCCTTTTGCTGGCACGGGAATCAGCAGACACAGCAGAGGAGGCCACTGAGGACTGGCTGCCAGAACAGGCCTCAGTGTCGGCGGCAGGAGTTGCAGAGGGGGGAGGAGCAGTGCGTTTCCGCACTCCTGCTGGTGCTGCTGGAGGAGCAGGAGGGCGGGTGGCTGCTGTTGCTGCTGCTACTGAAGGCTGTGCAGTGATGGGTGTGGTGCCACTGCCAGCACCAGATGCCTTCAGCCTCTGGAACTCCTCATGCTGGTGGAAATGTTTCGCAGCAAGGTGGTTGATGAGCGAGCTGGTGCTGAACTTTAAGGGGTCTGCACCTCTGCTCAACTTCCGCTGACAGTGGTTGCAAGTGGCGTACTTGCTGTACACTGTGGGCATGGTGAAAAAGCGCCAGATTGGTGACAAAAACAACCCCCTATGGCATGGAACCGCTGCTGCCTGTCTCCCTGTGGTGGTTGGGGGGGGGGGGCTTGGGTGTGGCTGGTGGTGGTACTGGCAGATGCTGCTGCTGCTGCTGCTGAGCCTGAGACACCAGCAGGCTGTGGGACCTGCCTACTGCTGCCAATGCTTGCAATGATGCGCCTCCTTGCAAGGCCCACAAGCGCATCCTCCTCCTCCTCCTCAGAGCTGCTGATGACAACATCCCCTGGAGCTGGTGGCACCCAGTCTCTGTCTGTCACCGTGTCATCATCATCCTCCCCCTCCTGAAACATGTCCTGCTGGGATGATGACCCCCCAAACTCCTCTCCTGATGCATGGATGGGTTGCTTGACTGTCGCCACAGTCTTGCTGTCCAATCCCTCATCCCCCAAAGTGCCCATCAGCATCTCCTCCTCCAAATCGCCAACAACAGCAGACAATTGACTCATCATGCCTGGGGTCAAAAGAGTGCTGAGTGACAGGTCGGCGACTGACGGTGAACTGGCCTCCTCCCCAGGCCCTGCTGGGCGGCTGCTGCGAACAGGGGTGGTGGTGGTGGTGGTGAGGGTGGAGGCCTCGGATGCAGAGCTGATGGCGGGCTGCTCATCCTCCGTCATCAGTTGCACCACAGTGTCTGCATCCTTTTCCTCAATGGGACGTCTCCGACCCGGCTGGAGGAAAATCGGAGCAGGTGCTACACGCTGCTGCTGCTGTGTCTCTGCAGCGTGAGTTGCAGATGCTCCTGCTGGGCGGCGCCCAAGGCGTCCACAGCCAGTGGCTATAGGAGGAATGTTAGCCACTGACGCTGCTGCTGCTGCTGCGGAACTGTGCATGGGGGTGCGGCCGCGCCCGCGGCTTGCCACAATGCTGCTCCCTCTCCTCCTGATTTCCTTGCTGCCCTTCCCCTTGCCCAGACCGCGCTGGCTGCCACTTCCAGACATCTTCGATGTTTTGGGCGTAAACACAAATGTTTTTTTAAAAGGGCGGGTGAAAAGTGGGGTACTTTAATGGAGTGGGTTGGTGGGCGAGGTGACTGAGTGAGTGTCTAGTACAGTAAGTAAGTAGTAACAGAGTCAGTAAGTACAACTAGAAGTTACAATAATCAGTAGTAATAATCACAAGGAAATAGAGTGTGTGTACACAGACAGTGAGTGAGTGCACGCACACGCAGGAGCTAGCCTATGAACAGTGACTGAGTGTCCCTACTAGTACAGTAAGTAGTAACAGTAAGTACAACCAGAAATTACAATAATCAATCAGTAATCAGAAGGAAATAGAGTGTGTGTGTGTACAGTACACAGACAGTGAGTGCACGCACACGCAGGAGCTAGTAGCCTATGAACAGTGACAGTGAGTGTCCTAGTACAGTTACAGTATATAACTATTCAGAAGGAAATAGAGTGTGTGTACACTACAGTACACAGACAGTGAGTGCATGCACACGCAGGAGCTAGTAGCCTATGAACAGTGTCAGTGAGTGAGTGTCCTAGTACAGTTACAGTATATAACTATTCAGAAGGAAATAGAGTGTGTGTACACTACACAGACAGTGAGTGCACGCACACGCAGGAGCTAGTAGCCTATGAACAGTGACAGTGAGTGTCCTAGTACAGTTACAGTATATAACTATTCAGAAGGAAATAGAGTGTGTGTACACTACAGTACACAGACAGTGAGTGCACGCACACGCAGGAGCTAGTAGCCTATGAACAGTGTCAGTGAGTGAGTGTCCTAGTACAGTTACAGTATATAACTATTCAGAAGGAAATAGAGTGTGTGTACACTACAGTACACAGACAGTGAGTGCACGCACACGCAGGAGCTAGTAGCCTATGAACAGTGTCAGTGAGTGAGTGTCCTAGTACAGTTACAGTATATAACTATTCAGAAGGAAATAGAGTGTGTGTACAGTACACAGACAGTGAGTGCACGCACACGCAGGAGCTAGTAGCCTATGAACAGTGACTGAGTGAGTGTCCTAGTACAGTTACAGTATATAACTACAATACAAAATACAATCAATCAGTACTAAAGGATAGCAGAAATACTGGTATAGATGAGAAATAAACAGAGGACAGGAGAGAACAGCTGCCCACACAGGCAAGGCCCTGAGGCCTAAAGCTGTAAGCCTGCAGCAGCTGTCTGAGTCTCTCTCTATGTAACACAAAAGCTACTAACTAAAATACAATGTCTATCTAACTAACAACAATATAGGTGTATATAGGAGGTGTATGTGAGCAAAAACGCTAGGTAAATGACCACAATAAAGCTCTTGCTAAGCCAACGCACAAAGGAGCAGATCTCTCTCTGTGCAAAGTCGGGCAAGGACGGAGAAACGGAACATGGCGGCCGCTATTTATAGGGTAGGGGCTGGCCAGGGTCCCCCTCAGTGATTGGCTGCCGTCAGAGGGCCTGGGAGCCCTCTGATTGGCTCTAAGGACATCAATCTGGGCTATGACGCTATTCGAGCTCGGTATTCGAGCTCGAATAGCGCTGTTAGCTCGAATAGCGCGAATAGTGAATGGGCTATTCGAGTTCACTCGAATAGCCCATTCGAATAGCTCCAGCTATTCGGAGCTCGAATACCGAGCTCGAATAGCTGAAAAAGAGCTCGAATATTCGAGCTACTCGAATATTCGAGCTCTGCTGAGCACCACTAAATAGCATTATAATTGGCCATTAATGATACAATCCCACAGACAATCGTTCATTTGTGATCATTGTTATGTTCGATCAGAAACAATCGGTCATGCCCCCTAATGGATAAAAACCTACTGACCAATCCGATCATATTGATGGGATCGATCTGAAAAATGGATCAATTCCATTAATCTGATGAAATTAGCTGGTTTTGGAAATTAGTGGGAACTACTGATCATTTAACGATGATCAGAAAGGATCGATTGTCCGTGGCATTGTATGGTAAATGGCCATCTTCACACCCCACTGCTTTCCTCCAGAGGAAAATCTACAGTTTTTAAGAGCGCTCTTAGACTCTTTGAAATAATTGTGTCCTTTCAGGTAGTATGTATTTGGAGGATTCTAAATATTACATTCAAAGATTCCCCCTTGTATTCCCTCTCCCCCTCCCCCCCATTAATTCTTCTAGTAGGATAGATTATTTGCACAATGCATAGGCCCTGCTGCTGCATGACCCAGTTACTACAATAGTCTCCAAACCCTTCTCTGACCACAATCCAATTTACTTTTAAACTGTAAATCAGACCTCACCTAATAAAAAATAACTCCCTTGGAGATTAAATCCAGCTCTCTTCCAGGACAACTGCACCAAATCAGGCAGACTGCAGAATGTAAAAGAATTTATAGGCAGTCACTGTAACATGCCTGGCATACCCCAGTGACCCCATGGAACATCCACACATGCATAATCAGAGGTAACTAAGTCCAGTGTGTCTCACAAATAAAGCACAACGAGGGCACCCAATTTTGACAACTACAAGACACATTAATAAAACTAGAATCCCAACACAAGGCTTCTCTGGATCCTGAAATATTGGAAAAACTCTCAGAGAACCAACAGTAATTGAAACAATTGATTGATAGCGAATACAAAAAAACATATAACCTGACCCCAGAATAGACTTTATGAAGGGTCTAATAAATGTGGCAGAATGATTGCTGCAGCATGCCGTCAGGACCAGGCAGCTACTCCTATTCTGTTAAAGAACCACTATTACAAAAAACTGTATTTTAGAATACATACCATATTATGTACAGTATACATACTGCATAACTATACATTTGTTTCAGAATTAAATGCATTTTTTCCTATGTAGCCATTACTTATAGTACCTAGTATTAATCTGGCAGCTTTAGACAGGTTTTAGACAAGTTCCCTTTTCTTTTAAAGGGAACCTAAACTGAGTAAAATTATTTAAAATAAACACACGATGTAGCTGCAAATGAGTATTACATACTTACCTCACCATCAGTTCCTCTCAGAAGCTCACCATTTTCTTCCTACAGTGTTCCCTTCCAGTTCTGACAAGATTTTGTCAGAACTGAAATATACCAGTTGCTGTCAGTTATATATCAGCTGCTGTCAGGTTCAACTGAGGCCTCTTTCACAGCGTGACGTTAAAGTCGCACGTTAAAACAACATTTAACGCAGAATAACTCACTGCAATGAAAAATCAATGCCCCATTCACAGTGCACACGTTGCGTTGGTGACTAACGCTGCACGTTAAGTGTAAGTACTGCATGCAGTGCGTTATGCACATTATTAGCTGCGTTGGACTGTTTGCACATGCTCAGTAATGACTTGGAAACATACTTTTCATTGCCGGTATGCTCTACTGTATGCAAAGATAACGGGGCATTAAGTTGCGTTGCGACTTTTTTTGGCCATTGCATTGTAATTTGCGCTGCGACTTTAACGTCGCATCAAAATGCAACGTCCTACAGTGAAAGAGGCCTGATGTGCAAGGTAATGTCCATGTTTCCCTATGGCTCAAGTGGGTGATATTACAGTTTAACAGTGTGCTGACGAGGAAGCTGTTATGGCGTAATGGCCATTTTCAAAATGGAGGACGGAGAATTCCATTGATCACAGTGGACTAACAGTACGCAGGAGAGTAGAAAGAGATTGGTTAGACTACTACACAGGAGGTAAGTATGACGTATTTATGTTTATTTTGAATTTTACTTTTCAGTTTAGGTTCTCTTTAAGATCATTCCCTGGATTGCAGTAGCACAGTTCAACTGCCAATAGTGGCATGTGTGTGGCATCTTTGTATAAAGGGTCCTTTAAAGAGGAACTCCAGTGAAAATAATGTAATAAAAAAGTGCTTCATTTTTACAATAATTATGTATAAATGATTTAGTCAGTGTTTGCTCATTGTAAAATCTTTCCTCTCCCAGATTCACATTCTGACATGTATTACATGGTGACATTTTTACTGTGGGCAGGTTATGTAGCTGTTTCTAGCTGTTCTGGCTTTAACAGACAGCTATAAACAGCCATTTCCTGTCTGTGAACATTGTTACATTGTGGCAGTTTGCCCAGAGTACCGTACGGTACCAGAGCTTCTTGTGGGAGGGGTTTCAGCACAAAATCAGTCATACAGCGCCCCCCTGATGGTCTGTTTGTGAAAATTATTATATTTCTCATGTAAAAGTGGGTATCAGCTACTGATTGGGATAAAGTTCAATTCTTGGTCGGAGTTTCTCTTTAAGTAAAAAGTGAAAATAAAAGAAGGAATACATATTATGATAAACAAGGGATATTAAAAATATTTAATTAATAATATAGCAAACTTTAAAATCTTCAGATAAATAATAAAAATCCCTATTACACCTTTTTTACAATCTGACATGCAGAAATACTGTTAGGAATTATGTTCTGCCACTTTCTATCTGCTGGTGGCGGTATTGATTTTAGCTGCCCTGGACTTTCACTGTCCAACAGAAGGTGGCTCTATTCTGTCTAGAAACAGCCCTTGTAATTTCCTGGCCTAACTGCAAATGGGGTTTTGTGCTGACTATGGCCTGCAGCTGGTGTGGTCTCCCTATTTAAAGGACAACTGTAGCGAAAGGTATGTGGAGGCTGCCAAATTTATTTCCTTTTAAGCAATACCAGTTGTCTGGCTGTCCTGCTGATCCTCTGTCTCTAATACTTTTAGCCACAGACCCTGAACAAGCATATGCAGATCAGGTGTTTCTGACATTATTGTCAGATCTGACAAGATTAGCTGCATGCTTGTTTCTGGGGTTATTCAGACACTACTGCAGCCAAATAGATCAGCAAGGCTGCCAGGCAACTGGTATTGTTTAAAAAGGAATAATTATGGCACCCTCCATATTCCTCTCACTTCAGTTGTCCTTTAAGAGCTCTGTAAAAGCTCAGCATTGCCAGAAATGTGTACGCTGCTAGCTTTAAGTCTTTGGACAACCCAGGTTCTGATCAATGCTTGATCAGCACTTTACTTGCTTATATATTGCCAAACCTTGCATTCCGTCCTGACTAGGGATGATCAATGACATGCAAATTGATCCCAAATTAGGCAAATTTGTATGCAAATATATGCAGTTTGAAAATGGACCAAATAAATTTAAACCCAGGTTAAAATTGATTGGTCCATTTTTAAGCTGCATACATTTGCATAAAAATGTGCATACATTTGCATCAACTCAAAACATGTTGTATATCTGTGATCATTCCTAGCCCTGACCTTGTTTTTTGCCTGCTTGCTGTATAAGCGTATATGTGTATGCATTTTCTGTGTATATGCTTAGTAGTTAGATAGATAGATTCACTGGGGTATTTTATGCACACTATAGTTTAATTGTATTGTGGCTCTCTTGCATGCACGTTGTATATAGAGTGATTCTGCACATTGTATCCTCTGGTATTTTGGTTTTCTTGCATGGTAGTTGACTATGCATAGGTTGTGTACACTGTGTTCTTCGTCTTGTGGTTTCCTAGCATGCATGTTGTATGTAAACTGCAGTGCAATAAACACTATTGCAAAATATCTCTGGGTTGTGTTTTTGCAGCAGGCTGTGTTCATCCCCTCCCCTGGTCCTCTGCCCAGTTTCATAACAAATACTTGAACAAAACAGCCATCTCCAGACTGACAACACCTGAAATTGAGGAGTTACAAGCAAACTATCTCCATAAATGGATATTTGCTGGCAGTAATGGTAACTAATAGGGATGATCAATTATATGCAAATGTTATGCAAAATCGTTATGCAAATTTTATTAGCTTTATCTGCAGCGGCTTGGCATTGAATATGATTATTTAACTTGTTGGCAATGAGTACTCCTAAATCCTTTTCCAAGTTTGATGTCCCCAACTGTATCCCGTTTATTTTGTATGATGCTAGACCATTGGTATGACCAAATGCATGACTTTACATTTTTCAACACTGAATTTCATCTGCCATTTATGTGCCCATATAGCCATCCTATCCAGGTCTTGTTGCAAAATGTCAATATCTTCCTGTGAGTTGATAATTCTGCACAATTTTGTATTATTGGCAAAGATAGCAACACTACTTCCTACTGCATCTACTAGATCATTAATAAATAAATTGAAGAGTACTGGACCCAGCATTGAGCACTGAGGGACCCCACTGCTAACAGTCACCCATTTTGAAAAAAGATCCATTGACCACAACTCTTTGTTTTCTGTCCATTAGCCAGTTCCCTATCCATGCACACAGACTCTTCCCCAGTCCTTCCATTCTCAACTTTTGCACCAGACTTTTGTGGGGAACAGTGTCCAAGGCCTTTGCAAAGTCCAAGTATATCACATCTACAGCATTCCCAATATCCACATTAGCATTCACTACCTCATAAAAGCTGAGCATGTTAGTCAAATAGGACCTGTCTTTAGTAAACCCATGCTGATGCTGAGAAATAAGAGTATTTTCTACTGTGAAGTCTTGTATAGTATCCACCCCTCAAATAGTTTGCACAGCACTGACGTTAAGCTTACAGGTATATAATTTCCCTGATCTGATTTTTTTGCCCTTCTTAAACAATGGGAAAACGTGTGCTGTACGCCAATCTGCTGGAACTTTGCCAGTTGAAAGAGAGTCACAAAAAAGATAAAGGGGTTTATCGATAACTGAACTTAATACCTTTAGGACCCGAGGATGTATACCATCCGGGCCAGGTGCCTTGTCTATTTTTAATTTATCTAGATATTACATGTGATTGGGGCTCAGTAGATAGTGTCAGCGGTGGAGCACCACCCGTTGGTAGAGGAGTGGTGATGGAAAACACACTATCTTCTGAGCCACGATCACATGTAATAACATCATCGGAAGTCAGAAAAGGATGCTGGGAGTGCAGTGCCGTGGGTGAATGAAGAGAAGAAGCCAGTCCAGTATCTGGAACAGGTAGCTATAAAAGCTCCCTGCACCACTATGCATAACCTGCCAGGCTTGGGAAGGCACACTTCCCCAGCGGCAGAACACATTCGGCCCTGTAGCCACATAAAGTTTTACTTTATGTGGCTGCTAAAAGGTTAATAGTCTTGGGGTTGATATATCTCCAGCTCTCCTCATAGAAAGTCTTGAAGCAATGATCATAGTCCCTAAGCCTGGCAAAGATAGCTCACTATGTCAAAACTATCATCCTATCTCTCTCTTAAATCTTGACATCAAGTTATACAGTAATATAATGGCAAAAATAATTTAAAATTCCTTCCCTCAATCATTCATAGAGAACAGGAAGGATTTATCACTCGTAGAAAGGCCAAAGATAACACAATTAAAACGCTACTTTTAATACATCAAGCCAAAGCAAAACGAAATCCCACTTCACCTATTGTAAACCGATGCAGGAAATGCTTTTGCTTGCGTGAATTGAGAGTTCCTCTAAAAAGATCCATGGACCAAGTAGGCATTAACCATTCACACAGCCTCCATAAATCTGTAATGGCCTTCTATACCAACCCATCTGCCAAAATACACATTAATGACTCAATCTCAAATAGCATTTGAATTAGCAATGGCACACTCCAGGGATGCCCTTTGTTTCCCCTCCTGTTTATTATAGTAATGGAACATTTAGCTCAAGTTATATGCCAAAGCCCAGACATTAAAGCCATCACAGTATATAACGGAACCCATAAATCTGCAAGGATATCTATACTAAATATTTTAAAGGAACTACTAGAATTTGGGAAATATAGCAATGACAAAGTCAATTTCATCAAATCTGAACTAAACATTTCAATGGAAAAAGCTGAACTCGAGATAATCTTTAAAACCTTCAAATTAATCTCTAGACAAGATCATATCAAATATCTAGGTATTAAAATTCCCAACTGGTTATCATCCTATCTGATCGAAATCTCAAGCCAGTTTTAACTGCCTTCCTCAATGACCTCTAGAAATGGAACATTATACAATTCCCTTAGCTGGGTGGATCCAGTATCATTAAAATGAATGACTCAACTACCAGAATTGCTGCGTATTCTAGCGGTGTGCTCCTGTGAAATTTCCAGCTCATTCTGAAGGAAATTAATTTGGCAAACAGTTCCATATAGGACTTTGAACATTGTTCAATCTGAGGGTGAGGGAGCATGAATATACCTTAAAGGGACACTTAAGTCAAACAAAAAAAAAGAGTTTTACTCACCTAGGGCTTCCAATAGCACCCTGCAGCTGTCCGGTGCCCTCGCCGTCTCCCTCCGATCCTCCTGGCCCCGCCGGCAGCCACTTCCTGTTTCGTTGACAGGAGCTGACAGGCTGGGGACGCGAGTGATTCTTCGCGTTCCCAGACACATTAGCACCCTCTATGCTGCTATATGGTGTATGATATATGCTATAGCAGCATAGATGGCGCTATTGTGGCCAGGAACGCGAAGAATCACTCGCGTCCCCAGCCTGTCAGCTCCTGTCACCGAAACAGGAAGTGGCTGCCGGCGGGGCCAGGAGGATCGGAGGGAGACGGCGAGGGCACTGGACAGCTGCAGGGGGCTATTGGAAGCCCCAGGTGAGTAAAACTCATTTTTTTTGTTTGACTTAAGTGTCCCTTTAAAGAAGAAGAGATGGAACCCAATTAGGTGAAATATTGCTATAAATACTGAATAATAATAATAATAATAATAATAATAAATGGCACTCACAAAATTAGGTTGCTTAGGTAGTCAATCAACCAATAAGGCATGCGGAGAAATTCTATTCGGGATAGATGGACTCTCTTCAGTTGTGATTGTTCTCCTGAGTGAAAAAATGGCCACCAGTACAGTTGCATGCAGTTGAAGGCCTCCTTCCAAGAGAGGGTAGACAATATTAACAGCGAAAGAGCAGTACAAATGGTGCCCAGGTTATAATAAAACTGCATTAAAAGCAATAAAAGGAGAAAAAGGAGTTGCTTTTCCTCAGGGGTGACACACAATTAACCAGCTGAGCGGTCTGGACGAGCTCAGCTCGTCCAACACCGCCAGCGGCTGCCGCTCAGGCCCTGCTGGGCCGATTTTAATGAAATAAAAAGCAGCACACGCAGCCGGCACTTTGCCAGCCGCGTGTGCTGCCTGATCGCCGCCGCTCTGCGGCGATTCGCCGCGAGCAGCGGCGAAAGAGGGCCCCCCTAGCCGCCTGAGCCCTGCGCAGCCGGAACAAAAAGTTCCGGCCAGCGCTAAGGGCTGGATCGGAGGCGGCTGACGTCAGGACGTCGGCTGACGTCGATGACGTCACTCCGCTCGTCGCTATGGCGACGATATAAGCAAAACAAGGAAGGCCGCTCATTGCGGCCTTCCTTGTTTATTATGGGCGCCGGAGGCGATCGGAAGAACGCCTCCGGAGCGCCCTCTAGTGGGCTTTCATGCAGCCAACTTTCAGTTGGCTGCATGAAATAGTTTTTTTTTTATTTAAAAAAAACCCTCCCGCAGCCACCCTGGCGATTTAATCAGAACGCCAGGGTGGTTAAAGGGAATATGAAGTGAAAATAATGATTATGATGCAATGAATTGTATGTGTAGTACAGCTAAGAAATAGAACATTATTAGAACAGTCTCGTTTTGTTTCCAGTATAGGAAGAGTTAAGAAACTTCACTTGTTATCTATGCAAAAGAGCTTCTCTGATCCACCTTGGGTCAGAGAAGGTCCTATTTTCTGAAGCACTTGTACATCAAAGAAACAGTGATAGGCAGCTTTAGATAAGGTTTTACTGCAGGGGAGTTTAAAGGATCATTAGCACTGCTCTGTTTCATAGTTTAAAATACAGTGTGTGGTTTGTAATTGCAAATATGAGAGAATGATGCAATGTTATAAAAAAAAAACAAAAAAGATAGATAACTGAAAATAAAAATGAGACTCTTTTCTTTGCTACTAATGTTCTATTCATTATCCGTGCTACACATACAATTCATTATATCAAAAGTTGTTGTTTTTTTGTCCTTTAGTGTCACGTTAATTAAAAAAAAAACAATTATTTGCCCTCTTCAATGCATTTCATGCGGATATAAAAGCCACTTCTTCAGGCCAATTTTCAGTGTTCACCACATTAATATAAACTATGCTCAATGCTAGAACTGAATCAGCACAGATCAATAATGAAAATTGCTAAATAAACAAAGATGTATAAACCAGCAATATTGCTTTGAGCGCAGTTTTATTATAACCCAGGCGCCTCTTTCCCACTGTTAATATGCCAAAATGCCTCTTACTGAACTTTCTGCCTATCCCATTCCCTGAGCACTGCAAATCTCTCATTTGTCACGTGCTAACTGCAGCTAAAGCTGTAATTCCTACACTGGGGAAGTCCCAACAGACTCCTTTAGTCGCAGATTGGTTTCTAGAAATAGATCGCATACAAAGAATGGAAGAACTTATTTTATCAGCCCAAGAGAGAACTGAGGCCTTAGTAAGAACTTGTGCATGCTGGTGCGACACAGCCTAAGGAATATCCGATAGCAAAATCATTTCCATTATAGCACTTGACTTCCAGAAATGGGGCATCATCATCCCATCAAATTCAAAGGCATCCTTTTTTGCCTTCCATTTCACATTTGTCAGTTGCTTATTCCTGTGGCTACAACCTTTAATTCTGTCCCTTCACTGCTAAAATAAAAATATTGTGAGGCTAAATACTGTTATCTCATGCTAAATATTTGCCCTGCATGGCCTTAAAGCCAATGGGAACCACTTCGTTAAAAAATATACTTACTTACTTACTTACCTAAGGAGAGTGAAGGCTCTGGGTCCTAATGGGACTTGTCTCTCCTCTCACGGTGCCCACCGACTTAGTGAATGGCAGTTGTTCCGTCCAACTGCCAAAAAAGTGTACAACGAGCAGGGAGACTGGCCAGCATGTTTGTATAAATCTTTTTCAGGGAGTGTATTTATAAAGAATAAAGGTCATGCTGAGAATCCCCCATGAAGAGATGGAGTAAGCCAAAACCTGTCGGTGATGTAAGATTTACTACTTACTGTAAGTGACAGCAACATGGGAGAGAAGTCATTTATGGTTAATTTTACTCTGGAAGAAATGTACTTCTTATTTGTATGTGTTTTACATTTTAAGATTTGTTAATCTTTAAAGCGGATCCGAGATGAAAAACGAACTATAACTTGTCTATATATCTTATCTAAAGTTTAGATAGTTTACACAGCATTTCTGGCTGCAAACAGTTTCAAAATGTATGATTATTTATTCCTGTGATACAATGAGTGCAGCCATGTTCTGTGTGTCACATTGTCACAGGCTGAGGGCTGGAGATGCTATCAGCTTGCTTGTCTGTAAATTCTGCCCCCTCTCCTCCTCCCTCCTCCCCTCTGCCTCTGAAATCAATGGCTAGTAACCTCCCCCTCCTCCTGCCCAGACTGAGTGAGCTCCCATAAGCCCTTGCTACACTGCCAAAGCACTGTGAAAAGCTGTGGGTGAGGCTTGTTTCGTTTATAGGGAATTAGAGTATTAAAACAAAACAAAAAAAGTATTTGGCTTGAGGAATGCCCTATAAACTATATGAAAGGAACACAATTACGCAATGAGTAAAAGTTTATCTCGGATCCACTTTAAGGTTAGATGAGTGGAAAACATTGTTCCTACAGCAATTAATGCATACAAATTTCAGAATATAATGAAATCTTCTAATAATAAATTATTTAATCTATTTGACACAAATGCCTCAAATTGTACTTTCTGAAATGAAAAAAAAAAAAAATGATACTTACCTAAGGAGGGGGAAGAGCTGGGTCTTATAAAGCCTTCCTGTTCCTCTCCTGGTCCCATAGTTCCTGCACTTTCTCCCCTGTTAGCTGTCTCCAACCGATCGGTTAGAGACTGCTCTCCTCCGCTGTGGGTGGGCTTCGGAAGTCTTTGAGAGCACCCGAGCTCCCTAAGACAGGCCGCTCAATACTGCACATGCTCAAGCTCCATCTCCCCTGATCTCACACGTGCCTAGTACTGTGCCGCCAGTCTTCAGGAGCACTTGACCTCCCAAAGACTTCCGAAGCCATCGGGAGATATAAACCGAAGAGCCTGCGGGGGAATGAGAGGACCAGGAGAAGAGCGGGAAGGCTCTGTAGGACCCACTCCCTCTACTTAGGTAAGTACTGTATCTGTTTTTTATTATTACTATGGCTTCAGATTGTCTTTAAAACAGTTTTTAAAACAAAGAATAGAAAATCTTTATTACACCCGTGTTACATAGTTTAAGTGGGATGCGAAAGTTTGGGCAACCTTGTTAATCGTCATGATTTTCCTGTATAAATCGTTGGTTGTTACAATAAAAAATGCCAGTTAAATATAGCCTATAGTAGACACACTCAGTGCTATTTGAGAAGTAGAATAAAATGTATTGGATTTACAGAAAGCGCGCAATAATTGCTTAAACAAAATTAGGCAGGTGCATAAATTTGGGCACCGCGATAAAGAAATGAAATCAATATTTAGAAGATCCTCCTTTTGCAGAAATTACAGCCTCTAAATGCTTCCTGTAGGTTCCAATGAGAGTCTGGATTCTGGTTGAAGGCATTTTGGACCATTCCTCTTTACAAAACCTCTCTAATTCATTCAGGTTTGATGGCTGCAGAGCATGGACAGCTCTCTTTAACTCACACCACAGATTTTCAGTTATACTCAGGTCTGGGGATTGAGATTTCCATTCCAGAAAATTGTACTTGTTCCTCTGCATGAAAGCCTTAGTGGATTTTGAGCAGTGTTTAGGGTCGTTGTCTTGTTGAAAGATCCAGCCTCAGCGCAGCTTCAGCTTGGTCACTGATTCCTGGTCATTGGTCTCCACAATCTGCTGATACTGAGTGGAATCTATGCATCCCTCAACTTTGACAAGATTCCCAGCCCCTGCACTTGCCACAAAGCCACACAGCATGAGGGAACCACCACCATAGTTTACTGAAGGTAGCAGGTGTTTTTTCTTGGAATGCTGTGTTCTTTTGCCTCCATGCATAAAGCCCCTTGTTATGCCCAAATAACTCATCAGTCCACAGCACCTTATTCCGAAATGAAGCTGGCTTCTCCAAATGTGCTTTAGCATACCACAAGCGGCTCTGTTTGTGCTGAGGGCTTCCTCTGTATCACTCTTGCATACAGCATCTCCTTGTGTAAAGTGCGCCACATAGTTAAACGATGCACATTGACTCCATCTGCAGCAAACTGATGTTGTAGGTCTTTGTTGCTGGTCTGTGGGTTGACTCTGACTGTTCTCACCATTCATCGCTTATGTCTGTCCGAGATTTTTCTTGGTTTGCTACTTCAAGCTTTAACTTGAACTGGGCATGTGGTCTTCCATTTCCTCAATATGTTCCTAACTTTGGAAACAGACATCTGAAATCTCGGAAACAGCTTTCTGTATCCTTCCCCTAAACCATGATGGTGAACAATCTTTGTCTTCAGGTCATTTGAGAGTTGTTTTGAGACCCCCATGTTGCTTCTCTTCAGAAAAAATTAAAAGAGGAGGGGAACTTGCAATCGACTTCCTTAAATACTCTTTCTCATAGTTGGACTCACCTGTGTATGTAGGTCAGGGGTCACTGAGCTTACCAAGCCAATTTGAATTCCAATAATTAGTTCTAAAGGTCTTGGAATCAAGAACATTACAACAGTGCCCAAATTTATGCACCTGCCTAATTTTAATTAAACAATTATTGCACACTTTCTGTAAATCCAATAAACTTAATTTCACTTCTCAAATATCACTGTGTGTGTCTCCTATATGATATATTTACCTGACATTTTTTATCGTAACAACCAACGATTTATACAGGAAAAATATGACGATTAACAAGGTTGCCCAAACTTTCGCATCCCACTGTATTTGGGTTGAAAAAAGACCTCCATCTATCGAGATCAACCAGAGAACAATGTTTGTTTTGATAAAACTTGTTACAAAACTATACTTGCTGCGGGGGATTAATAAATCATGCCTTTAACGGGGGATCTGTAATACCATGCCGGGAAGCATAAATATATGTATGTGGTGCAAAGCTATGCATTGATGTACTACAGCAATATTATTGAGTGTTCATGCACTGTAGCACTTATTTGTATATTCAATACAGCGGAGGATCCACAAGCACTCCTTCACACACTTCACAGGCCTCCCTGCTCAATACACAGTCAAGTCAGATCCACAGACTTCTCATATCAGGGATGCCAAGAAAAGCTCTACTTTATCATTCAGGTCATTCATCGGTTGTAAAGGTACTGCTAAAACAGCCATGGATTTTTGTACTTGTATCTGAATTATTATGCAGCTATTTGATATCCGCTGCGCTTCCTGCTGTTTTTTACTAATGTGCATATTGGAATAAGGAGCTGCAGTTCTAAAAGGTGAAATTCCCAATTTTGTAAGGCTGCATGTCCTGCCATATGCTGCTATAATCATATTGAGGTACTGTTCTCTGGATTCTCATTCAACTGTGATTTATAGGTGCGTGGATTCATATATCGCAACTGGCTACCTGGTACCACTTCACCACTAAGGGGTTTTTAGCCTTAAAGTGAACCTCCAGACTAAAAATGTATTCAGCAGCACTGAAAAGGCTTGGTGTTTCTTTAACAGTTTCACAGCATCAGAACTTTGTTTTTCTTACCGAAGTCTCATTTTTAGCTGCATTTTTAGCTAAGCTCTGCCCCATCAAAGAAAGTTGCCCAGGATTTTTTACCCTGCTGCTCTGCAAAGCATGATACGATTTCTGATGTTAATGTTGTCTAGCAACTGGGAAGAGTAATCAGGACACAGGACAGTTGGAACTGTGTCTTATGCTCCCTGTCACCTCCTATCAACCAAAAAGACAGCTGCCCTCATGAAATCACAAACATTTGCCTGTTCTTTTAAAATAGGGTGGGTAAGAGATTATATTACCTATCTATTTTAATTAACATAACTAATGTAACTTAAAGACACTGAAGGTAGGCTAAATTCCCTTTTTTAACTTGTATTTATGTTCATCACTATAACCCAAGCTAAATCGCCGCTATCCCGCAACAAAACGAGTGGTTAATACCCCCCGAATCACCTCTGTTCAGTCCGGGGAGCGCTTCCTGAATGAGGCAGAGCTAATGGCTGTAGCTCTGCCTCTTAGCACGTCAATCCCGACTGATCGCCGCCTCTCCCCGCCCCTCTCATTCTGCCTTCACAGAGAGGGGCAGGGGAGGGGCGGAGATCCGTGAAGCTCTGCCTCCATGAGCAGCAGAATCCACGACCAAGAAAGTAATGGATTTTGCAGGGGGGATTTGGGGGGTATTAACCCCTCGTTTTGCCGTGGGATAACGGCGATTTAGCTTGGGTAATAGTTATGAATATAAATACAAGTTAAGTACAAGTTAAAAAAGGGAATTTAGCCTGGCTTCAGTGTCTCTTTAATGACAGTATGTTTGTTTAGGCTGAAGTTCCTCTTTATGGATTTATTAGTTTTCAGTAATGACTTTACTTTCTATTCATTTTAATAGGAAAACAAGGGAAAAAGTGAAAAAGTACACTATTTCTCTCCAATTCCATCCCCTATAGTTTTTAAATAAACAATGCTACTGTAAATAAAACCCACACGTTTTATTTGCACATTTGTCTCGGTTATTACAAAGTTTAAGATATGTCCCTAGTACAATGAAAAACATTACATTGAATCTAGGTATTGATAACCCCAATCATGCCCGGGGAGTACTCCTAGCAGCAGCCATTCAGTCATGCGGCGCCTGAAGAACATCTTTGTGCACCATGTAGGATAAAAGTCCCTAAAACGTTTAAAACATTCGGGATGCAGTGGTGGACCAGCCAACCCAAAACAGACGAAAGTACTGTCGATTAAAGTAGTAGACAGTCACAGAGGTGCCAAGCGTTGTTTGGACTCCGTGCTGTGTATCACTCCTGTTTTTTATTGCCTGATGAAGCGGGATTTTGCCTGCGAAACGCGTTGCAACTTGTTATAGGAGTTTGTGAATAAATTGTCTACTACTTTAATCGACAGTACTTTCGTCTGTTTTGGGTTGGCTTGTCCACCACCGCATCCCGAATGTTTTAAACGTTTTTAGTGACTTTTATCCTACTGGCGCCTCTGTACATCTCCACATATCAAGATTTCCACCCTTGGTGGAAGGGTGTTACACCCTCTTTTTTCCCTATCCACAGAGAGCGACGTCTTATTTCTGAGTGGGGACAGTCTTGCTCTCCCCACCTGCCTCTTCAGTGGTTGCCTTGGAGGTAACCCTGGTTTGTAAGTATATTGACTTACATTTCATATTACCTTCTCCATCCTCCAATACATACTACACCATATTGGGCTCTCGGTTTTCTACCCTTTATGTCTTTGTGCACCAGACAGTGAAGCATACCCAGGTGACAATCTGCCGTCCAGTTGGGCAAGAGTGTCACCTGATGCAGAAGTGGATTGGAAGCCAGCGAATTACTGCAGGGCCTTCGTCAGATCCGCAGAGCGCCGAAATGCGTAATGACGCTATCAGCACGCCAGGCATAGACTCCGCCCACCGCCCCAAGAGACGGAAGTCCCAGGCCACCGGAGACCGCGCTGCAGGCCACAGCGCGTGTGGATCCATTCCCCTGGGCTTTCAGCGGATGTGCCTTGCCGCTTACAGGCTTTTTTAAAAAAAATTTTATGCAGGTAGAATCTTGAATAAGAATAAACTGGTTTCCTTGGTAATACACTATGGAGCGCTCCTGTTTTTTCTGGATAATTTTCTGCCAAATAAATATCAGCCAGCCTCCGCTTGCCTGCGCCTCTCATGCACGAATGGTCTGTGCAGGGAGCGCGCATAGAGGCAAGGTGGTGGCTGTCGGAGTGGGCTGGGGGGAGGAGTGGGTGAGGAGTGGGCGGGCCTGACAAGTGGTGGCAGAAGCGGAGGGTTTGGCTTGCGAGTGACGAATGCAAGCTCAAACACTCCTCCTGCGCTCTACTACGCGTGCGCAGCCGTACCGAACTGTACGGCTGCACGCAATACAAAGTAACTTACCCCTGCGTTCCAAGGACAGGAACATGGAAGTTTAACATTAATCTTCACAATCCACTTCCGGGGCACAAAATACAAACGGCCCGAATTGCGGAGCCAGTGAAGCCCGGAGGGGGGAAAAAAACATGCGACCCATTAGAGATTGACCTACTGAACAGTGGCAGGTAGGCCATTTGTATTGTACAAAATTTGCCTGATAACTCCTTTAAGTAATCAAAACTTGACATATGTTCAATTTTTTTTGTTTATTAATTTTGTTATTTGATATGTTTAATTAAAATAATTGTTTTTTTTACAGATATTTAGACCAGTTGGTTATAATTTGTAAAATAGCAGATCTCTCAGACTTTCAAAGAGGCCAAATTGTTGGTGCTCATATGGCAGGCGCTACTGTAAAAGAAACTGCCCGAATGCTTGGCATTTCAAAAGGTACTGTCTCAAAAGTGATGACTGCCTTTGAAAGAGAAGGTAAAACGTCCTCAGCAAAGCACAGTTGTGACCAAAAGTCGAAGTTGTCTGAGAGAGACCGTCGGACTCTAAATCGAATTGTTACAAAAGCTTGCAAGATCACGGCTCCTAAAATCACTGCAGAGCTGAATGAACACCTACAGAACCCAGTTTCCACAAAAACTGTTCATCGGGAGCTGCACAAATCTGGATTCCACGGAAGAACTGCCATAAGAAAACCTCTGCTCTCAAAGACAAATGATTCAAAGCTTTTAGAGTGGTGTAGAAACCACCAGAATTGGTCCCTCGAGCAGTGGAAAAATTTATTTTCTCTGATGAATCATCGTTTACCCTATTTCTGGCCGAGTGTGCGTTTGGAGACAGCCGAAAGAAGCATTTCATCCAGACTGCCTTCTCCCAACCGTAAAACATGAGGGGGCTCTGTGATGATCTGGGGTGTTATTTCTTGGAAATCTGCTGGGCCAATGATTTCCTTTCATGGAAGAATTAACAGCCGAGACTATTTAGGAATTTTGGGCGACTAAGTTCATCCTATGGTTTAAGAGTTGTTTCTGAAGGGGAATGCCATCTTTCAAAATGATAATGCCCCAATCCATGCAGCTAGAATTGTTAAAGAATGGCACGAGGAACATTCTAATGAAGCTGAGCATCTCATCTGGCCACCACAATCCCCAGACCTCAACATTATTGAGCATTTATGGTCTTTATTAGACATTCAGGTAAGAAGTCGATTTCCACCGCCATCGTCTCTAAAAGAACTGGTGGGTGTTTTAACTGAAGAATGGGCTAAACTTCCTTTGGAAACAATTCACAATTTGTATGAATCAATACCTCGGAGAATTGAGGCTGTAATTGCCGCAAAAGGTGGACCTACGCCATATTAACCATTTCCGCTGCCCGGACGTGAAGCTCAGGTACAAGGAGGGTAAACAAAAATGAAGGTGGCCATCTTGTGACCAAAAAGTAAAACTACATCTACAAATATTTTACATTACAATTTACACATAAAGCAACATTAAAAATTTACTGTTTATGTCCCACACCAAAATATTCCCCAAATAAAATTTTTAATAGAAAAAAAAAATTTAAATAAAAAAAATAATAAAAGACATAAATAGTTACCTAAGGGTCTAACTTTTTAAATATGCATTTTTTTTTAAATTATATGCTTGAAAATAGTGATGGATGCACCTTTATTTCCAAATAAAATATTGGCGCCATACATTGTGATAGGGACAAAATTTCAATGGTATAATAACCGAGACATACGGGCAAATAAAATACATAGGTTTTAATTATGGTAGCATGGATTATTTTAAAGCTATAATGGCTGAAAACTGAGAAATAATGAATTTTTTCCATTTTTATTATTAATCTTGTTAAAATGCATTTATAAATAAATAATTCTTAGCAAAATGTACCACCCACAGAAAGCCTAATTAGTGGCGGAAAAAACAAGATATAGATCAATACATTGTGATAAGTAGTGATAAAGTTATTAGCGAATGAATGGGAGGTGAAAATTGCTCCGATGCATAAAGCGAAAAATCCCAGCGGGCTGAAATGGTTAAAATATATTTTGTTGATTTTCAAGGTGTTTCCAATATTTTGTCCAACCCCTGTAACTATTTATGTTTTGATTTTTTTAAATGCTGTCTCTTTTTTTTTTCTTTACAAGCATTTTATTTTGGTAACTATGGGTAGTGCAAAATGTGTGGGGTTTTTTAACACTAGGTATCTCCACACAAAGTATTTTGTGTGCTCTGAACAGTGTTCAGAGCACACAGTCAGTGTCCTTACAGCTTCTTGTTGCTCTGGGAACACAGGTTCCCATTTACCAATCAAAGATGTGTCAGTCTCGGTGGGTACGTGCTACGGGAGCGCGTACATACACGTCGGTGGCAGCTACAAGCAACGTATTAAAACATCAATTTGCCATCATTGGGGCAAACAGGACGTTTTAATACGAAGAGCAGTTTTGTAGTGGCTAAAGAAAGATGCATACACATGCACAATCAGTGTGACACGTAACAATTGTGGTGTGGGACAACATTTGTAGGAATGAGCCCTAAACATGGCACTAGGGTACAGCTGATCAGTGTGCTCTGTTTATTAGAATGGGAAAGAGGCACGCTGGGGCTGGTTGTGACAAAGCGGCTTGCAGTTGGCAGAGTAAGCGCAAGAACAATGCACTCATTTGTCGCTCATTCAGCCATGCCAATCTGGGGCGTAACAATAGCCCTGCAAGGGATGCATCACAGGGGGGCCCTTAGCAGGAGAAGCCTAAGGGGGGCCCCTGGCTCTTGGGCCCTCTAGGGTCATTCTTAGGGGCAGGAGGGGGTGCAGCACAGGAAGGGGGAGAAGCAGGAACAAACAGCAGCTGGGAGTGAGGCCCGACACCCCCCTCCCTCACCTTGGTCTACCATCAATGCTCCCTCCTCCAGCAACGACAGTTGAGGGGGGGGCATCCAAAGTTTTGCAGGGGGGCCCAGTGATTTCTAGTTACGCCCCTGCATGCCATCAATTCTGAACAAATTAAAAATGTTGGAGATTCCGAGTCTGCAATATGAAATCACGAAATCACAGAATAATTGTAATTTGTTGCAACTTTTTGCTTAGGTGTCTCTTGAGCATGCTAAGTAGACACATTGCATGTTTAGAATGGGCTGGAAATTTTTATTTCTGCTGTAATCCTATAACAATCGTATATGACTTACCCCCCTCAGTTTAATGGTCTGTTGCATAGGAAATTATATGCACATTGAAACACAATGCCATTATATTTCAATGGTGCCTTTCACACACTGCTCAATTTGTGGCACGAGTTCCGAACAATGCACTGCCTGCACTGCTTTATTACCAGGCAACGTGCATGGTTCAGGATGCTGTGCAACTTAGCATAAGCCTATGTCCTATATTCTCTACTTTACATGTTGCATCACACTGAAAACATGGATGAACACCACAATGACTCAAAAGTGAGTCGTAGGGCTTACAAGATAATCGCATCCATTTTAGATCTAAAATTGAATATATTGCATGCGAATAACTATTTGGATGGTTGATTTAATCTTTAAAAAAAAAAAACATACTGTAAGCATTTATCTTTCTGAATTACGGTAACTGACTTGCTGCAATGTGCCAGTTAGCCAGTAGCAAGAGAACCTCATTAAGTTTTTAATTTTAAAATGTTTATATTGCATACAACTCACTAACTAAATGCCTGGTCTGTAAAACCTTGGATTGAGAGTAACTTGGGACTCTGGAGTGAAAATAAACTTGTGATATAATAATTTGCATGTGTAGTACAGATAAGAAATAGAACGTTATTAGCACAGATATGAGTCTCATATTGTTTCCAGTATAGGAAGAGTTAAGAAACTTCAGTTGTTATCTATGCAAAAGCGCTTCTGTGAGCTCTGCGACCTTATAAAGTCGTGGACAGCACTGTCTTTTGAAGCACTAATCTCAACTGTCTCTCATTGTTTCTTCTTTGTTTATGGTTTTTCTGCAGAGAAAAGTTCAAAGGGTCAGTAGGCTGCTCTGTGAAATCCTTTAAAATGCTAAGTGAATTGTGGAAACTGCAATTATTAGGGAATGATAAAAAAGCTATATACCTGAAAATAAAAATATGACACAATTTTGTTTGCTACTAATGTTCTATTAATTATCCATACTACACAACAAATTCATTATATCATGATTTTTTTTGCTTCGCTGTCACTTTAGGAGTGCTTTGCAATACAAATTTTGACTTGATATACAAACAACATCTTGATATAAAAGTAAACATGCATCACGTCATCACAACTGAGCTGATAGTTCTTCTCCCATTGGCGCTGCAGGATTGTACTAAATTGTAGTAAGGCCCCGTCCATATTACAAAACTCAAATGGCCATGTGATCAGAACTCAACGCGTACGAATGCACGCCATCTGCATGCAATGCGGTGCTGATACCCATACACTGTAGTGAATGGGTTATCCACGCGTTTCGGGAAAAAATGCATGCAGCATGCGTTCGCGGACCACACTGGTCTGGAACGCAAGCAGTGTGAACATCAGTCAGTGCAGTCTATACACTTCTGATGTTGCGCGTTTCTGCTTTCCGCACGCATTGCCAAAACATGGAAGGCAACGCGTGCAATGTTAACGGGGCCTTAATCTGAGTGTAGAGACTGTACAAAGTCACATTTCCATGAAATCCTCAAAAGTAACTGTCATTGGATAAGTTCCTTGTTAAAGCCAGGCAAAAAAGAAAAATGTGGGGGCGAGCCAACATATGCCAATGATTCTTTTATAGTGAAAGTCTTGTTTAAATACTTATTTTATACTATTTTACTATAACTGTTTTTGGATTGTGGAACGAATCAACTGGGTTTCCATTATTTCTTATGGGGAAATTTGCTTTGATATAAGAGTGCTTTGGATTACAAGCATGCTTCCGGAAAGCATTATGCTCGCAAACCAAGGCTCCACTGTACTCTGGAGTTGGATTTGAAATGAAATGCTGTGGGGATGATGCCTGAACGTAACTACGCCGTGCCTGACCTTACCCCCATGCCTAAACTTAAGCCCATAAATTACCCGTCTGCCGGCCGTAACCATAGACGGCAATAGCAAAATCCATGGATATCTGAGTGGCAAAACAGTAATTATGAAACCCGATAAATAGCCATAATTACAGTTCATTGCTGCTAATCATGGCTTTTATTATTGCTACCTAAGGCTGCACCATTTTTAGCAGCGCTGCTCTTGCGCCATTTTTACCTGATCCAGTTCTGAGGGCCTTCAGTGCCTCTAAAGGGCACCCTGCGCATGCGCCTGACACACTGTAGCCTAGGCCAGAACTCTTGCAGTAGCCTGCTATACCCTCCACAGGTTTCTACCAGCAGGATCAATGCTGTCACCAGCCCCAAACATTCTCCTAACACTTTCATCGTGGTTGCTAGGTAACTGTTCATGCTCTCTGACCGCACTGAAAGAAGGAATCCTTTGGTTAAAAGAGAGAATAGTGCTTTTTACATGAGTGTCTCTTCACATTCATGTATACCTGTGTTGGTTTGAAAGTGTTTTTGGCTGTATAGTGTAGAAGTCCTGTATGTGAATGCAGTGGTCCTTGCAGGCCTTTGCAATGTAACTGACAGCTCTGCTTCACTCTGTCTGATTTCATCCCATTTGTACAAATGACACCACACAGCACCCCTGTGATTTCTGCTTTACAATTACAGAGGAAAACGTTTGTGCACAGAAAATTGCCTATTAATGTCTTCCCTCTCATTTACCGTCACTTAACTGGTGTCTGCTGGAGAATTGTGAGGGGAAGTCGCGGGGGACTGCGTTTTACTGTCATCTCGTCGCCTCTCTTTCCATTCTGCCTCCGTCTCCCGCTTTGTCGCTGTCTCTCGTCTCTGTTGCCGACTCTCAGCGCTCTGCCTCTGCCGACTGCTCCGTTCAGATGAGCGGAACTTGATACGTGTCATGACACAGAATACATTTTGTGTTGAAAAATAGGAATCAATACATTTAGCGAGACAAAAAATGACAGATTCCCTGGATTGAAAAGTGAGATGAAATCCTGGAAACAGATTGCGAAAGACAAGTTGTATAAATAGCCCGGGGTTTAGGGAAGTGCGTAAACCAAATTGCGTGCGCGAGGGATGAATCTATATTATATCAATCAGTGTGCTTGATATTCAATCTTTTCATAGTGATCTGTATGAAGCTTCAGAGAAAAGTTACCCATTCTGAAGGGTGAGGGGTGGATGGGGCAACTATTTGCGTCATTCATGTCTCTTCAAAGCCCTTATTCCAGATATCCAACTAGCATTCGCCTAAGAAGGATTCCTATTAACCCTTTCCAATGCTAATGGGGACTATTATTATTCATTTATAAAGTGCTAACACATTCCATGGCGCTGTACAAAGTAAGAAACAAACACGGGGTACAAAATAATAGAGACAATGGTATACACCAATATACAAAATACAGAGTTGGTACAAAATACAGAGTTTGTAACAAAATTAATATGAATAAAATGTGTAACGCATTCCAAGATTTAAAAGGGTGAGAGAGCCCTGCCCTTGCGAGCTTAGAGGCTAAAAGAATAGGGTGGAACAAGAGGTGGGGGGAGTGTACAATATTCATACCTAGAGGTAGTGTGTTTTAGGATTTCTAGTAGGAGTACAACTTGGCCTGGCCAGAGGTCAAAATGGGAAGTGGTCTAAGGTAGAGCGTGTGCTTGACGGAAAACGTGAGTTTTGAGGGCACGTTTAAAGTGAATCTCCGGACCAAAAAATCTACTCAGCAGAACTGAAAAGGCTTGGTGTTTCTTTAACAGTTTCACAGCATCAGAAATTTGTTTTTCTTACCAAAGCATCATTTTTAGCTGAATTTTTAGCTAAGCTCCACCCATCAAAGAAAACTGCCCAGGCTTTTTTTCCCTGATGCTGTGCAGAGCATGATGGGATTTCCTATGTTGTTATTCACGTTGCCTAGCATCTGGGAGGGGTGATCAGGACACAGGACAGTTGGAACTGTGTCTCATGCTCCCTGTCACCTCCTTTCAACTAAAAAGATGGCTGCCCTCATGAAATCAAACATATGCCTGTTCTTTTAAAACAGGGTGGGTAAGAAATTATATTACCTATCTATTTTCATTAACATAACAGTATGTTTGTTTAGGCTGAAGTTCCTCTTTAACCTCCTTGGCATTATGATTATTTCCGGACTTAAAGGGACTCCGAGCTCTGAAAAAAAAGGTAAGTTGTACTCACCAGGGGCTTTTTCCAGCCCAGTGCTGGTCGGGAGGTCCCACGCCGGCGTCCTGGCTCCTCTCCTTCTCCCCGCTCCGGAATGGCTGGCAGGCCGCAGCCCGGGCGACACTCTCCCGAGTGTCGGGCTGCTTCTTCCGCATATGACGCGGATTACGTCACACGCCGGCCGCCTCGCGTCATCACGGCGGCCGGCGTGAAAGTACTGCGCATGCGCGCTTTGTTCGCGCATGCGCAGTACTTTCACGCCGGCCGCCGTGATGACGCGAGGCGGCCGGCGTGTGACGTAATCCGCGTCATATGCGGAAGAAGCAGCCCGACACTCGGGAGAGTGTCGCCCGGGCTGCGGCCTGCCAGCCATTCCGGAGCGGGGAGAAGGAGAGGAGCCAGGACGCCGGCGTGGGACCTCCCGACCAGCACTGGGCTGGAAAAAGCCCCTGGTGAGTACAACTTACCTTTTTTTTCAGAGCTCGGAGTCCCTTTAAGGTCAAAAAGCCATGATTTTTTTTACAAGCTTTTAGACCCTAAAAACAAGAAAAAACACATTCCACAGAGAGATCTGCAGCAGCTCGTGCATATAACTCACTCAGCCTGACTCGGGATTACCGCTAAGGAGGTTAAGGATCTCAAAGGTTGCAGAGTGACATATGTGTTGTGGCTGGGGATTCCAGAGGAGGGGTGAAACACGTGAGACTGTGTCTGACATTGACATTTCTCTCCAAAGGACTGATGTTGGAAATAGTCTGACATAGGAAAACTGGCACAGCGTCAGACACTTTGTTTGCCGGCGGCCCCATCCCCTGCTGCTGGGCCATGTAATATAAATATTACGTGGGCGCATTTTGATTGATCACTAGTGGCACCGTTGCTGGATCTGGTCTGGCACGGCGTCATCCTGTGTGGATCAAAGTGTCAGTGATCCTCTCCGGCAACCTGTAGCGCTGCATAATAATGAGATGACAGGGGGCTGAGCTATAACATGTGAGCTGGCGCTGGCCCAGTCACTGATGCTGGGTCACCTCCTCAATCTAGTGTGAGGAGGTTCAGAGTCACTATCCGGATCCCTGACTTCCTCAGTCCCCCCCCCCCCCCCCAACCCAATACAGTTATTTACAGAACGCGTGGATACTGTTGCCAGTATGAGCAAAGGATTATGCCTGAGTATTGATAATGGCTAGGTGTCCCCTAGTGTCTCCACCCCACTACCCTCTAGATTATAAGCCTCCAAGAGCAGGAACCTCCCCCTAGTGTTTCCGGTTTTTGGTGTACTTTCATAAATTAACTAGTATGGTTAACTAGTTAACTAGTATTGGTTTCGTCTCAAACCACACATAAACTATGTATGTATTTGTACTTGTGTTGCTGGCTGTCCTGATACTGTGTGTTTAACTACTCATGTATCTATATCCCCCACTTTTGTCTGTTTTTTTTCTAAGTAAAGTGCTATGAAAGATAGTGATGATGATCAGGAGAGGTAGGGTTCAGTTATGTGGGGTTTAAAGAGGAACTTTTACCAGGGATTGAACTTCATTCCAATCAGCAACCGATATCCCCTTTCCCACGAGAAATCTTTTTCCTTTTCTCAAACAGAGCGTCAGGGTGATCTGCGTGGATGACATTATAGTGAAACCCCTCCCACAGTGTGATGTCATGACCAAGGTCCTGACACTGTTTGCTCCTTGCATTGTGGGAAATAACCGCTTTTTCCAACTGCCAACCAAGCAGCATCTCCGTCTGTGCACAGAACTCCCAGTAATGAACATTCAGTACAGATCACCTGGCAAAACTAAAGATGTCACCACCAGTGATACATTTCAGATTGTAAATCGGAGAGTGGAAAGATTTTACAATGGGCCAAACACTGACTAAATAATCTATAAATGAATATTGTGAAAAAATAAGCATTTGTATTAAGTTATTTTCACTATTAGTTCCTCTTTAATATTTTAGATGGGGTTAGGGAGCTCAGGTTAGGTGTCAGGAAATGTTAATGAGTGAAGTTAATGTCAGGTGTTGGTGGCCCAATAAAGTTTAGCTGAATGATGGGGGTTGGAGGGGCCAGAATTGGCAACAAAATGACTATATAGATGATATAAGAAGGGTTTGCAGAGTTCAAGAAATTCTCCATTAGTTGAACTTCAGTTTCCCAATTCCTACTGTCTTAAAGGAGAACTGCAGTGGGAGGTATAGGGAGGCTGTCCTGCTGACCCACTGCTTCCAATACTTTGCGCCATAGCCCTGAACAAGCATGTAGCAGATCAGGTGTTTCTGACATTATTGTCAGATCTGACAAGATTACAAACATGCTTGTTTCTGGCGTGATTCAGAGACTACTGCAGCTAAATAGACCAGCAGGACTGCCAGGTAACTGGTATTTTTTTTTTTTAACTCTGCTTTGTGTCATTGCTTCCAGACTTAACAGAGTAGGCTTCATCGAAAACCTCTTTATGTCTGGATATGGGTTTGCATCATTGTTCGGTATCATATGTCTACATAATCTTTTATTAAATTCTTAGTTCAAAATGTTAAATTATAGGCATATTGAGCAAACAATTAATGTAATGCAATTTCCGCATACATACACAGCAATACTACAAATCATACACATACGTAAATGACCGTGCCCGCAGCTAGACATACCTACATTCGCATTCATAATATCAGCCCAGCAACACCGACCCTACTAGAAATTAGGTTGTCCTGAGGATGGGTTTGCTGGACCACTGAGCTGGCATTCAAATATCCATCCACCTGAACACTTTATACATACTACCATCACACTCAACCTGTCCAACCGGCCCTGTCAGATCGTATCGCAATGTATCGGTCTAAATTCTTGTCCCAACCAGTAGTGTCTTCCATGTATTTTTAAGATTTCTGTCGCCTACTCTCTCTTCATCAACTCCCTCATCAACGAAATCCGCCTCCTCCCAAAAATCATACATTCCTGCTAACCACACAGCTAATGCAATTGACTCTCTTTACTTTTCCAATTCTGGGCAATGATATTACCTGCCACTGGAGAGCCAATTTCTCTCAATTCTTTAATTACATTGTTCTCCTCATTTTCAACTAGCCCCAATATAGCTTCCGCTGGGAGCATCTGTATATCCCTTTTACGGTACCTACCCCAGAAATCCTCCAATTCTTTCCAGAATCCTCCTACCAACGGACATCCCCAGCCAGGTAACTGGTATTGTGTAAAAGGAAATAAATATGGCAGCTACCTCTATACCTCTAGCTAAAGTTGTCCTTTAAAGCTCAGCTTTGTTCTGATTTAAGCTCCACTCCAGCTCCAGAAATACTGAAGGCCTGGAGGAACACAAGGGGGTTTTGAAAGGCCGAACAAGATGCGACCCATGGATGTTTAGTGCAGTGTAGTCTTTAAGGGGTTAATAATTTGAGCAGGGTAGTGGAGGAGTTGGTGGATCAGGATATGGGGATGTAAGGAAAAGGAAGGGGAGGTCCTTACCATTCCCGAGTGCTGTGTTCAGTAGAGTACTGAAGGCAGATCATTTCATATTCATTGTGAAGAACCCAATAAAAACGTAATTTGCCAATAGCATGCTTTTGTCATTTTTGTGTCTGTTAGATGTCATACTTATCCCAGGGGTACTATTAAAGAGTAACTGTTAGGCTACAAAAGCTAATGTAAACCTCTATTCTCCTGTGTTAAACAGTTTAGAAGGAAGCCAAAAAGGCAATACTGAAGTTAAAAATCTCTCTTAGTTTGTTGTTTGCTGAATAGCAATCCTCTTTATTCCCAAGCTCCTAAGGAGGCTGCAGGCTGCAGGCCGCATAACAGATACTGCAGAGCATGCTGGGGCTGCTTCTTCTCCCTACTGCACTCCCTTGGTCCTCCTCTTCATTTCCCTATCCTGCCCTAAGGCTGCTTTCACAGTGGGAAGTTACAGGCTCATGTTACAGCAGCAGCCCAAATCACAGCACAGAAAAATGAATGTGCTGTTCACAGTGCACATGTTGCATTAGAGTATACTGCACGAGTCCGCTATTGTTCCTAGCCACATGCCTAATTAATATTCAATGCACAGTAGTGTTGTCCGGATTATGAACGATTTGGATCTTTGATCCGGATCTTTTTTGTGAGTCAAATCATCCAAGATTCGGTTCACAGTGGATGTCTGGAAGAAACAGGAACTGCAGCTTCTCTCACTCTGCTGCAAATAATTCAAATCAAAGATTTGGTTCAATGATCCAATTCGAATCATTGAAAAGATCCGGACTTCCCAGTATAGAACTAAAACTGCTCACCTCTGTTCATCTGACAGCCTCCCCAGGACTAGAGTTGGGCCGAACCTCCGATTTTAGGTTCGCGAACCGGGTTCGCGAACTTTCGCGGAACGTTCGGTTCGCGTTAAAGTTCGCGAACCGCAATAGACTTCAATGGGGATGCGAACTTTGAAAAAAAAAATAATTATGCTGGCCACAAAAGTGATGGAAAAGATGTTTCAAGGGGTCTAACACCTGGAGGGGGGCATGGCGGAGTGGGATACACGCCAAAAGTCCCCGGGAAAAATCTGGATTTGACGCAAAGCAGCGTTTTAAGGGCAGAAATCACATTGAATGCTAAATGACAGGCCTAAAGTGCTTTAAAACATCTTGCATGTGTATACATCAATCAGGTAGTGTAATTAAGGTACTGCTTCACACTGACACACCAAACTCACCGTGTAACGCACCGCAAACAGCTGTTTGTACTAGTGACGGCCGTGCTGGACTGGTGCGCACCATGGCGAGAGTGCAGGTTTTGGTGGCTTTACAGCCCATATGGTCGGCCTGGTTGATGTAGCTGAATGACAGAACAGTGACTGTCCAGCTGATCAAATTTGGTCTGACCACAATGAAGCAACGACCTTATTATCTTTTGTGTGCCCCCCGAGACACTCATCTAGGCGCCGGTCATTGCTTCATTGTGATACGCAAGCCCCTTCACCACGGCAAGGTAATGATCACGAAGGGGAATGGGCGCATGTACATGCCTTTTCTTTTGTTGTTGCAGCTGCCCTCAGTGCAGCCAGAAAAATTAGGCAGTCATGTACACGCACCATAAAAATTATTACAGCGGCCGCTGCTAGCAGCGGCCTAAAAAATTCAGCAATCCGCCTGGAGTCCCGGATCCTGTTGGTGGTGGCGGAGAAGGTAGTGAAGCGGCCTGCAGGCAGACATGCTGTGTGGAGGGACTGGGAGCGACTTAGTCTTTTTGGGGCAGGCCAGGCAGCCAGTCACACGGCGTGCAGGCAGAGATGCTGTGTGTGCGGGGACTGACTTAGTCTTGGGGCGGGCAGCAGCCCTCCGGGATCCATGCCTCATTCATTTTGATAAAGGTGAGGTACTTAACACTTTTGTGACTTAGGCGACTTCTCTTCTCTGTGACAATGCCTCCAGCTGCGCTGAAGGTCCTTTCTGAGAGGACGCTTGCGGCAGGGCAGGAGAGAAGTTGGATGGCAAATTGGGACAGCTCTGGCCACAGGTCAAGCCTGCGCACCCAGTAGTTCAAGGGTTCCTCATCGCTGTTCACAGCAGTGTCTACATCCACACTTAAGGCCAGGTAGTCGGCTACCTGCCGGTCGAGGCGTTGGTGGAGGGTGGATCCGGAAGGGCTACGGCGAGGCGTTGGACTAAAGAACGTCCGCATGTCCGACATCACCATGAGATCGCTGGAGCGTCCTGTCTTTGACTGCGTGGACACGGGAGGAGGATTAGTGGCAGTGGTACCTTGCTGGCGTTGTGCCGTCACATCACCCTTAAAGGCATTGTAAAGCATAGTTGACAGCTGGTTCTGCATGTGCTGCATCCTTTCCACCTTCCGGTGAGTTGGTAACAGGTCCGCCACTTTGTGCCTGTACCGAGGGTCTAGTAGTGTGGCCACCCAGTACAGCTCATTCCCCTTGAGGTTTTTTATACGGGGGTCCCTCAACAGGCAGGACAGCATAAAAGACGACATCTGCACAAAGTCGGATCCAGTACCCTCCATCTCCTCTTGCTCTTCCTCAGTGACGTCAGGTAAGTCAACCTCCTCCCCCCAGCCGCGAACAATACCACGGGAAGGTTGAGCAGCACAAGCCCCCTGCGACGCCTGCTGCGGTTGTTCTCCTGCCGCTTTCCCCTCCTCCTCCTCCTCCTCCTCCCCCAAAGAAACACCTTGCTCATCATCCTCTGAGTCTGACTCGTCTTCTGCACACGACCTCTCTTCTTCCTCCTCCTCCCCCCTCTGTGCTGCCGCAGGTGTTGAGGAAACAGCTGGGTCTGATGAAAATTGGTCCCATGCCTGTTCCTGCCGTAACGGTTCCTGGTCACGCTCATTCGCAGCTTCATCCGCCACTCTACGCACAGCACGCTCCAAGAAGTACGCGTAGGGAATTAAGTCGCTGATGGTGCCCTCACTGCGGCTCACCAGGTTGGTCACCTCCTCAAACGGCCGAATGAGCCTGCATGCATTTTTCATCAGTGTCCAGTTGTCGGGCCAGAACATCCCCATCTTCCCAGACTGTTTCGTTCTACTCCAGTTGTAGAGGTACTGGGTGACGGCTTTCTTCTGTTCTAGCAGGCGGGAGAACATGAGCAGGGTCGAGTTCCAGCGAGTGGGGCTATCGCAAATGAGGCGTCTCACCGGCATGTTGTTTTTACGCTGAATTTCTGCAAATCGTGCCATGGCTGTGTAAGAGCGCCTCAAATGCCCACAGAACTTCCTGGCCTGCTTCAGGACATCCGCTAAGCCAGGGTACTTTGCCACAAATCTTTGAACCACTAGATTCATGACATGTGCCATGCAGGGTATGTGTGTCAGCTTCCCCATATGCAAAGCGGCAAGCAGATTGCTGCCGTTGTCGCACACCACGTTGCCTATCTCCAGGTGGTGCGGGGTCAGCCACTCATCCACCTGTTTCTTAAGAGCAGCCAGGAGAGCTGCTCCAGTGTGACTCTCCGCTTTGAGACAAGCCATGTCTAAGATGGCGTGACACCGTCGTACCTGGCATGCAGCATAGGCCCTGCGGAGCTGGGGCTGTGTAGCTGGAGAGGAGAACTGCCACTCAGCCAAGGAGGAGGAGGAGGACAGCGAAGAGCATGTAGCAGGAGGAGAGGAGGTGGCAGGAGGCCTGCCTGCAAGCCGTGGAGGTGTCACAATTTGGTCCGCCGCTTTCTGCTTGCCATCGTTCACCACCAGGTTCACCCAATGGGCTGTGTAGGTAATGTAGCGGCCCTGCCCGTGCTTGGCAGACCAGCCATCCGTGGTCAGGTGTACCCTTGACCCAACGCTCTTCGCAAGAGATGACACCACTTGCCTCTCAACTTCACGGTGCAGTTGGGGTATGGCCTTTCTCGAAAAATAAGTGCGGCCTGGCATCTTCCACTGCGGTGTTCCGATGGCCACAAATTTACGGAAGGCCTCAGAGTCCACCAGCCGGTATGGTAACAGCTGGCGAGCTAACAGTTCCGCCACGCCAGCTGTCAGACGCCGGGCAAGGGGGTGACTGGCCAAAAGTGGCTTCTTCCGCTCAAACATTTCCTTCACGGACACCTGACTGCTGCTGTGGGCAGAGGAGCAGGAACCGCTCAAGGGCAGAGGCGGAGTGGAGGAGGGTGCCTGTGAAGGTGCAAAGGAGAAAGCGGCAGAAGCAGATGATGCACCTGAAGGAGGAAGAGGAGAAGGAGGGTGACTTTTCTTTTGTGTGCTGCTGCTGCTTTTGCTCAGGTGGCCATCCCATTGCTGTTTGTGCCTTTTCTCCAGGTGCCTTCGTAAGGCACTTGTCCCTACGTGAGTGTTGGCCTTTCCACGGCTCAATTTTTGTTGGCAGAGCGAACAGATGGCTTTGGTCCGATCTGAGGCACACACATTAAAAAATTTCCACACCGCTGAGCCACCCTGGGATGTGGGCACTATGGGGACCTCAGCAGCTGATGCTGAAGGGCAAGTTGGCTGGCTGTACATAGGTGGCGATACATGGTGCCGGACTCTGCCACCAGCTGTTTCTGACGAAGAGCTGCCCCAGCTTCTTTCAGCAACTTCTCTCCTCCTACTACTCTCTGACTCCCCCTCTGAACTGTCCCCCTCTTCATCTCCTCTATTGGGAACATACAGAGGATCCCTATTACCGTCATCATCGTAGTCATCCTGCCCAGCTTCGCTTGCCTCAGACAAATCCAAACTTGCACCATCAGTAGGTCCTTCATCCTCCTGACACGTTACATCCATAGTGTTGCCGCGTAACTCAGACATATTAGCTGGTGAAAATTCATCTGGCTGTAACAACAATGGCTGTGCATCAGTGATTTCAACACTAAATAATTCTTGCGAAGTGTCAAATGCAGCGGAAGTGGTGCTAGTAGTAGCGCTGGTGGCTGAGCAAGATGAGGTGTTCTGTGTCGCTAAATACTCAACCACGTCCTGACAATCTTGGGAGGTGATGGGACGTGCCTTCTTCCGAGCACTGTACTGTGGGCCAGGTCCACACGAAATTACATTTACACGACCTCGCGCAGACCTGCCGGGTGGCCTTCCTCTGCCTCTGCCACTACCTCTTCCTCTTTCTCTACCTGTTTTGTCCATATTGGGTATGCACGGAGTGGTATATCACACTGCGTGCACTCACGTAGGTAGGTGGGTTCACTTAACTGCACAGGTATGCGCACTGATGCGGTGGGTTCACTGAACAGAACAGGTATACAGTGGCGGGTTCACAGAACAGGTATGCAGTGGCAGGATCACTGAACACAATAGGTATGCAGTGGCGTGTTCACTAAACAGGTATACAGTGGCGGGTCCACTGAACAGAACAGGTATACAGTGGCGGGTTCACAGAACAGGTATACAGTGGCGGGTCCACTGAACAGAACAGGTATACAGTGGCGGGTCCACTGAACAGAACAGGTATACAGTGGCGGGTCCACTGAACAGAACAGGTATACAGTGGCGGGTCCACTGAACAGAACAGGTATACAGTGGCGGGTTCACAGAACAGGTATACAGTGGCGGGTCCACTGAACAGAACAGGTATACAGTGGCGGGTTCACAGAACAGGTATGCAGTGGCAGGATCACTGAACACAATAGGTATGCAGTGGCGTGTTCACTAAACAGGTATACAGTGGCGGGTCCACTGAACAGAACAGGTATACAGTGGCGGGTCCACTGAACAGAACAGGTATACAGTGGCGGGTCCACTGAACAGAACAGGTATACAGTGGCGGGTCCACTGAACAGAACAGGTATACAGTGGCGGGTCCACTGAACAGAACAGGTATACAGTGGCGGGTTCACAGAACAGGTATGCAGTGGCAGGATCACTGAACACAATAGGTATGCAGTGGCGTGTTCACTAAACAGGTATACAGTGGCGGGTCCACTGAACAGAACAGGTATACAGTGGCGGGTCCACTGAACAGAACAGGTATACAGTGGCGGGTCCACTGAACAGAACAGGTATACAGTGGCGGGTTCACAGAACAGGTATGCAGTGGCAGGATCACTGAACACAATAGGTATGCAGTGGCGTGTTCACTAAACAGGTATACAGTGGCGGGTCCACTGAACAGAACAGGTATACAGTGGCGGGTCCACTGAACAGAACAGGTATACAGTGGCGGGTCCACTGAACAGAACAGGTATACAGTGGCGGGTTCACAGAACAGGTATACAGTGGCGGGTCCACTGAACAGAACAGGTATACAGTGGCGGGTTCACAGAACAGGTATGCAGTGGCAGGATCACTGAACACAATAGGTATGCAGTGGCGTGTTCACTAAACAGGTATACAGTGGCGGGTCCACTGAACAGAACAGGTATACAGTGGCGGGTCCACTGAACAGAACAGGTATACAGTGGCGGGTCCACTGAACAGAACAGGTATACAGTGGCGGGTCCACTGAACAGAACAGGTATACAGTGGCGGGTCCACTGAACAGAACAGGTATACAGTGGCGGGTTCACAGAACAGGTATGCAGTGGCAGGATCACTGAACACAATAGGTATGCAGTGGCGTGTTCACTAAACAGGTATACAGTGGCGGGTCCACTGAACAGAACAGGTATACAGTGGCGGGTCCACTGAACAGAACAGGTATACAGTGGCGGGTCCACTGAACAGAACAGGTATACAGTGGCGGGTTCACAGAACAGGTATGCAGTGGCAGGATCACTGAACACAATAGGTATGCAGTGGCGTGTTCACTAAACAGGTATACAGTGGCGGGTCCACTGAACAGAACAGGTATACAGTGGCGGGTCCACTGAACAGAACAGGTATACAGTGGCGGGTCCACTGAACAGAACAGGTATACAGTGGCGGGTCCACTGAACAGAACAGGTATACAGTGGCGGGTCCACTGAACAGAACAGGTATACAGTGGCGGGTTCACAGAACAGGTATGCAGTGGCAGGATCACTGAACACAATAGGTATGCAGTGGCGTGTTCACTAAACAGGTATACAGTGGCGGGTCCACTGAACAGAACAGGTATACAGTGGCGGGTCCACTGAACAGAACAGGTATACAGTGGCGGGTCCACTGAACAGAACAGGTATACAGTGGCGGGTTCACAGAACAGGTATGCAGTGGCAGGATCACTGAACACAATAGGTATGCAGTGGCGTGTTCACTAAACAGGTATACAGTGGCGGGTCCACTGAACAGAACAGGTATACAGTGGCGGGTTCACAGAACAGGTATACAGTGGCGGGTCCACTGAACAGAACAGGTATACAGTGGCGGGTCCACTGAACAGAACAGGTATACAGTGGCGGGTCCACTGAACAGAACAGGTATACAGTGGCGGGTCCACTGAACAGAACAGGTATACAGTGGCGGGTCCACTGAACAGAACAGGTATACAGTGGCGGGTTCACAGAACAGGTATGCAGTGGCAGGATCACTGAACACAATAGGTATGCAGTGGCGTGTTCACTAAACAGGTATACAGTGGCGGGTCCACTGAACAGAACAGGTATACAGTGGCGGGTCCACTGAACAGAACAGGTATACAGTGGCGGGTCCACTGAACAGAACAGGTATACAGTGGCGGGTTCACAGAACAGGTATGCAGTGGCAGGATCACTGAACACAATAGGTATGCAGTGGCGTGTTCACTAAACAGGTATACAGTGGCGGGTCCACTGAACAGAACAGGTATACAGTGGCGGGTTCACAGAACAGGTATACAGTGGCGGGTCCACTGAACAGAACAGGTATACAGTGGCGGGTCCACTGAACAGAACAGGTATACAGTGGCGGGTCCACTGAACAGAACAGGTATACAGTGGCGGGTCCACTGAACAGAACAGGTATACAGTGGCGGGTTCACAGAACAGGTATGCAGTGGCAGGATCACTGAACACAATAGGTATGCAGTGGCGTGTTCACTAAACAGGTATACAGTGGCGGGTCCACTGAACAGAACAGGTATACAGTGGCGGGTCCACTGAACAGAACAGGTATACAGTGGCGGGTCCACTGAACAGAACAGGTATACAGTGGCGGGTTCACAGAACAGGTATACAGTGGCGGGTCCACTGAACAGAACAGGTATACAGTGGCGGGTTCACAGAACAGGTATGCAGTGGCAGGATCACTGAACACAATAGGTATGCAGTGGCGTGTTCACTAAACAGGTATACAGTGGCGGGTCCACTGAACAGAACAGGTATACAGTGGCGGGTTCACTGAACAGGTATACAGTGGCGGGTCCACTGAACAGAACAGGTATACAGTGGCGGGTTCACAGAACAGGTATGCAGTGGCAGGTTCACTGAACACAACAGGTATGCAGTGGCAGGTTCACTGAACACAACAGGTATGCAGTGGCGGGTTCACTGAACAGGTATACAGTGGCGGGTCCACTGAACAGAACAGGTATACAGTGGCGGGTCCACTGAACAGAACAGGTATACAGTGGCGTGTCCACTGAACAGAACAGGTATACAGTGGCGGGTTCACAGAACAGGTATACAGTGGCGGGTCCACTGAACAGAACAGGTATACAGTGGCGGGTTCACAGAACAGGTATGCAGTGGCAGGATCACTGAACAGGTATGCAGTGGCAGGATCACTGAACAGGTATGGAGTGGCAGGATCACAGTACAGGTATGCAGTGGGCTGAGGGCTCACTGAACAGAACAGGTATGCAGTGGCAGGATCACTGAACAGGTATGGAGTGGCAGGATCACAGTACAGGTATGCAGTGGGCTGAGGGCTCACTGAACAGAACAGGTATGCAGTGGCAGGATCACTGAACAGGTATGCAGTGGCAGGATCACTGAACAGGTATGCAGTGGCAGGATCACAGTACAGGTATGCAGTGGGCTGAGGGCTCACTGAACAGAACAGGTATGCAGTGGCAGGATCACTGAACAGGTATGGAGTGGCAGGATCACAGTACAGGTATGCAGTGGGCTGAGGGCTCACTGAACAGAATAGGTATGCAGTGGCAGGATCACTGAACAGGTATGCAGTGGCAGGATCACTGAACAGGTATGCAGTGGCAGGATCACAGTACAGGTATGCAGTGGGCTGAGGGCTCACTGAACAGAACAGGTATGCAGCCAGGAAGAAGTTAAGCCTAACTAATCTTTCCCTATATGAGAGACTGCAGCAGCTCGCCCTACTCTCACTAATGCAGGCACACGAGTGGCCGTAATGGCCGCCGCTGCCTGCCTTATATAAGGGGGGGTGGGGCTCCAGGGGCTAGTGTAGCCTAATTGGCTACACTGGGCCTGCTGACTGTGATGTAGAGGGTCAAAGTTGACCCTCAGTGCATTATGGGGCGAACCGAACTTCTTCCGCAAAAGGTTCGCGTGCGGTACCCGCACGCGAACCACCTACGTTCGCGCGAACCACGTTCGCCGGCGAACCGTTCGGCCCAACTCTACCCAGGACGATCGCCCGCAACCCCCCCCCCCCCACTGACAGCATGATCGCCCCCCCCCCCCACCCCCCCATACCCCCCCTTCCCTCCGCGGAGTGACAGACAATATGCCCCGTTAGACCAGAGACTAAGGGGAGTGTCTGAGGGCTGGAACTTGGGAGGGCTAAAGAATCATCAATCAGGAAGCAGGGTAAGGGCCCGTTCAGATCAGAAATGCGGATGGCTATGCGTGCGGAACGCGTGCGGACCGCAACGCGTACGAACGCATGGCCATCCGCGTTTGTGTGCGTTGCGTGGCTGATCCCATCACTGAAAAGTGAATGGGACAGCCACGCGTTTTTGCAAAATCTGCGTGCAGCATGCGTACCCGGACCGCACAGGTCCGGAACGCATGCAGTGTGATGTCTGATGTCGTGCGTTTTGGCCACCTGCACGCGTTTCCAAAACGCGGCTGGAAACAGGTGCAGTGTGAACGGGCCCTAAGGGAGGATATTACATCACAATTGGCTTCATACAAGACAGTCAAACATGGAACCTGCCATGAGCTGTCAGGAGCATCAATCTCTGCAAATACTATATAAAAATTCTGTGAAATCCAAACGTGGACAGTGTAATGCATTTGTAATGTAAGTACAGTGGCAGGATCACTGAACACAATAGGTATGCAGTGGCGTGTTCACTAAACAGGTATACAGTGGCGGGTCCACTGAACAGAACAGGTATACAGTGGCGGGTCCACTGAACAGAACAGGTATACAGTGGCGGGTCCACTGAACAGAACAGGTATACAGTGGCGGGTTCACAGAACAGGTATGCAGTGGCAGGATCACTGAACACAATAGGTATGCAGTGGCGTGTTCACTAAACAGGTATACAGTGGCGGGTCCACTGAACAGAACAGGTATACAGTGGCGGGTCCACTGAACAGAACAGGTATACAGTGGCGGGTCCACTGAACAGAACAGGTATACAGTGGCGGGTCCACTGAACAGAACAGGTATACAGTGGCGGGTCCACTGAACAGAACAGGTATACAGTGGCGGGTTCACAGAACAGGTATGCAGTGGCAGGATCACTGAACACAATAGGTATGCAGTGGCGTGTTCACTAAACAGGTATACAGTGGCGGGTCCACTGAACAGAACAGGTATACAGTGGCGGGTCCACTGAACAGAACAGGTATACAGTGGCGGGTCCACTGAACAGAACAGGTATACAGTGGCGGGTTCACAGAACAGGTATGCAGTGGCAGGATCACTGAACACAATAGGTATGCAGTGGCGTGTTCACTAAACAGGTATACAGTGGCGGGTCCACTGAACAGAACAGGTATACAGTGGCGGGTTCACAGAACAGGTATACAGTGGCGGGTCCACTGAACAGAACAGGTATACAGTGGCGGGTCCACTGAACAGAACAGGTATACAGTGGCGGGTCCACTGAACAGAACAGGTATACAGTGGCGGGTCCACTGAACAGAACAGGTATACAGTGGCGGGTCCACTGAACAGAACAGGTATACAGTGGCGGGTTCACAGAACAGGTATGCAGTGGCAGGATCACTGAACACAATAGGTATGCAGTGGCGTGTTCACTAAACAGGTATACAGTGGCGGGTCCACTGAACAGAACAGGTATACAGTGGCGGGTCCACTGAACAGAACAGGTATACAGTGGCGGGTTCACAGAACAGGTATGCAGTGGCAGGATCACTGAACACAATAGGTATGCAGTGGCGTGTTCACTAAACAGGTATACAGTGGCGGGTCCACTGAACAGAACAGGTATACAGTGGCGGGTTCACAGAACAGGTATACAGTGGCGGGTCCACTGAACAGAACAGGTATACAGTGGCGGGTCCACTGAACAGAACAGGTATACAGTGGCGGGTCCACTGAACAGAACAGGTATACAGTGGCGGGTCCACTGAACAGAACAGGTATACAGTGGCGGGTTCACAGAACAGGTATGCAGTGGCAGGATCACTGAACACAATAGGTATGCAGTGGCGTGTTCACTAAACAGGTATACAGTGGCGGGTCCACTGAACAGAACAGGTATACAGTGGCGGGTCCACTGAACAGAACAGGTATACAGTGGCGGGTCCACTGAACAGAACAGGTATACAGTGGCGGGTTCACAGAACAGGTATACAGTGGCGGGTCCACTGAACAGAACAGGTATACAGTGGCGGGTTCACAGAACAGGTATGCAGTGGCAGGATCACTGAACACAATAGGTATGCAGTGGCGTGTTCACTAAACAGGTATACAGTGGCGGGTCCACTGAACAGAACAGGTATACAGTGGCGGGTTCACTGAACAGGTATACAGTGGCGGGTCCACTGAACAGAACAGGTATACAGTGGCGGGTTCACAGAACAGGTATGCAGTGGCAGGTTCACTGAACACAACAGGTATGCAGTGGCAGGTTCACTGAACACAACAGGTATGCAGTGGCGGGTTCACTGAACAGGTATACAGTGGCGGGTCCACTGAACAGAACAGGTATACAGTGGCGGGTCCACTGAACAGAACAGGTATACAGTGGCGGGTCCACTGAACAGAACAGGTATACAGTGGCGGGTTCACAGAACAGGTATACAGTGGCGGGTCCACTGAACAGAACAGGTATACAGTGGCGGGTTCACAGAACAGGTATGCAGTGGCAGGATCACTGAACAGGTATGCAGTGGCAGGATCACTGAACAGGTATGGAGTGGCAGGATCACAGTACAGGTATGCAGTGGGCTGAGGGCTCACTGAACAGAACAGGTATGCAGTGGCAGGATCACTGAACAGGTATGGAGTGGCAGGATCACAGTACAGGTATGCAGTGGGCTGAGGGCTCACTGAACAGAACAGGTATGCAGTGGCAGGATCACTGAACAGGTATGCAGTGGCAGGATCACTGAACAGGTATGCAGTGGCAGGATCACAGTACAGGTATGCAGTGGGCTGAGGGCTCACTGAACAGAACAGGTATGCAGTGGCAGGATCACTGAACAGGTATGGAGTGGCAGGATCACAGTACAGGTATGCAGTGGGCTGAGGGCTCACTGAACAGAATAGGTATGCAGTGGCAGGATCACTGAACAGGTATGCAGTGGCAGGATCACTGAACAGGTATGCAGTGGCAGGATCACAGTACAGGTATGCAGTGGGCTGAGGGCTCACTGAACAGAACAGGTATGCAGCCAGGAAGAAGTTAAGCCTAACTAATCTTTCCCTATATGAGAGACTGCAGCAGCTCGCCCTACTCTCACTAATGCAGGCACACGAGTGGCCGTAATGGCCGCCGCTGCCTGCCTTATATAAGGGGGGGTGGGGCTCCAGGGGCTAGTGTAGCCTAATTGGCTAAACTGGGCCTGCTGACTGTGATGTAGAGGGTCAAAGTTGACCCTCAGTGCATTATGGGGCGAACCGAACTTCTTCCGCAAAAGGTTCGCGTGCGGTACCCGCACGCGAACCACCTACGTTCGCGCGAACCACGTTCGCCGGCGAACCGTTCGGCCCAACTCTACCCAGGACGATCGCCCGCAACCCCCCCCCCCCCCCCACTGACAGCATGATCGCCCGCACCCCCCCCCCCATACCCCCCCTTCCCTCCGCGGAGTGACAGACAATATGCCCCGTTAGACCAGAGACTAAGGGGAGTGTCTGAGGGCTGGAACTTGGGAGGGCTAAAGAATCATCAATCAGGAAGCAGGGTAAGGGCCCGTTCAGATCAGAAATGCGGATGGCTATGCGTGCGGAACGCGTGCGGACCGCAACGCGTACGAACGCATGGCCATCCGCGTTTGTGTGCGTTGCGTGGCTGATCCCATCACTGAAAAGTGAATGGGACAGCCACGCGTTTTTGCAAAATCTGCGTGCAGCATGCGTTCCCGGACCGCACAGGTCCGGAACGCATGCAGTGTGAACATCAGACATTGCACTCTATGCAATGTCTGATGTCGTGCGTTTTGGCCACCTGCGCGCGTTTCCAAAACGCGGCTGGAAACAGGTGCAGTGTGAACGGGCCCTAAGGGAGGATATTACATCACAATTGGCTTCATACAAGACAGTCAAACATGGAACCTGCCATGAGCTGTCAGGAGCATCAATCTCTGCAAATACTATATAAAAATTCTGTGAAATCCAAACGTGGACAGTGTAATGCATTTGTAATGTAAGTACAGCCAATATTTAGCTACTGATATATGTGTTTTTTTTTCTCTGAGACCTTATACCTAACAGCTCCTCTTTAAAGCATATACGGTGTGTGTTTTTGTGTGTCTTGTGTTTTTTACCTTTTCAACGAGATATAATTCAAATTAAAAAAGCACATACAGTTTACAGCAGACCCGTGCTAGCTTAGTAAGTCTAACCTAACAAAGGAAAAGTTCCTTATCCTCTTGGCTGCCCTTGGAGCTGAAGTTGGAGCTCTCATTCTCCCTCCTCCCCAGCATTACTCTGTGTGATCCGCTGAGTCTCTTGCGCTAATAGTGAGACTCACAGAGGGAAGAAGAGGTGGGAGGAATGCCAGAGATCTGACTTCGCAGCTTGAAATCAGCACAGTATTTGCATATTTAGCATCCTGGTAATAAGAATTCACATAGCAATCAGTACCTTCTTTTAAATGTCTTAGATTTCTTTAATTTTAATTAAGTTTCTTTTGTACAGAAACATGCAGAATAGGGAACTCCATGATACATTGGTGGGGGAAGCCAAAAATCACCAGCGACATGCTAGTGATAAACTTCCTCTCAAGGCATAAATGTTTGGCCAGTCCTGTGCAAGAACAGTGATGCAGAGATTATTTTAATCTTTATAAGCTGTGATTAGTTGATGTCAAATACACCAATCAGCCACAACAGTGAAGGTATGTGTCCAGGGGCATAACTAGAATATATGAGAGCCTCCCTGGGTCCATAAGCACCTCAACCCGCCCTTATGGCACTGTGGGTCTCCTGCATTTGAAAACCCGAATTATGACGACATTCAGCACCCAAGCTAGTGGACAAGGTCACGGGGAGGTCACTCATGCCACGCTTCATGTGACTCTGACGCTTCCTTCTTTTTCCTTGGAAGGAGGAAGCATCAGAGTCATGGGAAGCGCAATGTGGAGCGCGCATCCCTGTGACCCTGTCCACTAGCTTGAGTGCTGAAGTGCTGCGTTATGCATATTTCAGGTTTCTGAATGCAGGATCCAGAATTTGAACACCAACTGAGCATGCTTTTACCCTGAAAAGAGGGCGCTGTCATAGGTGCCCATTATGAAAGCCGCGATTTGCGGCAAAGAAGGGAAATTTAGGCACCAAGACTTCTTAAAATGCAAATTGCGGCATTACATATCAGCGCTAATGTGCATATCGTGAAGCTTCAGCAGCTGCCATTTATCGGGTGCCCAAGTTTCCCTTTTTTGCTGCAAATTGCGGCTCTGCGGGGAGGATGTGTTAAAGAGAAACTCCGGCCAAGAATTGAACTTTGTCCCAATCAGTAGCTGATACCCCCTTTTACATGAGAAATCTATTCCTTTTCACAAACAGAACATCAGGGGGCGCTGTTTGGCTGATATTGTTGTGAAACCCCTCCCACAAAGAAATTATGAGTATGTACTCTTGGCAGTTTCCTGTCTGTGAACCCTGTTGCATTGTGGGAAATGGCTGTTTACAGCTGCTTCCAACTGCCAAAACAGCAAGCAGCAGCTACATCACTTGCCAGCAGTAAAAATGTCACCATGTGATAAATGTCAGAATATAAATCAGCGATTTAAAATATTTTTCAATGGGCAAACACTGACTAATTCATTTATACATAATTATTGTAAAAATGAAGCACTGTTTTTATTACATTATTTTCACTGGACTTCCTCTTTAAGTGTTAGGAGTAGTGTTGGGCGAACACCTGGATGTTCGGGTTCGGGCCGAACAGGCCGAACATGGGCCAGATGTTCGGCATGTTCGGCCCGAACGCCGAACTCAATGGGAGTCAATGGGACCCCCGAACATGCCCATTTTGGGGGCCCCATGGGGTCGCAGGCATAAGGGGGGAGCATGCCCCGGTCGCGGGGGGGGTCGGAAATTCCCCCCACCCCCTCCGCTAGCGCTCCCCCCTCTGCCCGCTTCCCCATACAAAAAGTTTGAAACAAGTTCAATAGTACCTGGGCTGGTGGCACTGGCTGGCAGTGGAGTGAGGAGGAGGAGGAGTCCGAGTAGCAGAGTGACGTTGAGGCCGGGCAGCGAGCGGTTCAGCGCTAGTACCCTTGTGGTACTTCCGCCCTTTCTCTGACCTCACGTCCTCTGCGTGATGACGCATACGAGGGTACGCGTGATGCGTACCCTCGTATGCAGAGGACGTGAGGTCAGAGAAAGGGCGGAAGTACCACAAGGGTACTAGCGCTGAACCGCCCGCTGCCCGGCCTCAACGTCACTCTGCTACTCGGACTCCTCCTCCTCCTCACTCCACTGCCAGCCAGTGCCACCAGCCCAGGTACTATTGAACTTGTTTCAAACTTTTTGTATGGGGAAGCGGGCAGAGGGGGGAGCGCTAGCGGAGGGGGTGGGGGGAATTTCCGACCCCCCCGCGATCGGGGCATGCTCCCCCCTTATGCCTGCGACCCCATGGGGGGCAGTATTCGGCCGAACAGGGCCCTGTTCGGCCGAACAGGGGCCCTGTTCGGCCATGCATTCAGTAGTTCGGCGAACCCCGAACAGTTTGGCCGAACACCACCAGGTGTTCGGCCGAACTCGAACATCACCCGAACAGGGTGATGTTCTGCAGAACCCGAACAGTGGCGAACACTGTTCGCCCAACACTAACAGCAAGCAAGACAAGTTTGCATAAAACTAAAATGGGATAAACGTTAATTGAACTTTTACCAGTGCAAATGTCCAACCGTGGAGAGACACGAATTTTCCGATTTCCTCGGGATCATCTCTAGCGATGAGCTACTCTCGGGAAAAGATGATCTGTGACTGTCCCAGTCTGGTTCTTATAGTCCCAAGTGTTGCCCCAGGCAATGGATGTTCAGTCCCACAATGGATGTTCAGTCCCACAATCTAATGCAATTTCCCCAAAGTGTGACATCACCGTCTGCCGAGCCCCCTGACCCATCTAGGCTAGCTGTGACATGCAAATGTCAAGGCTTTTCCTGCCCCACGGTTACAAGTGACAAACACATTGGTGCCAACTTTGAGCAAGGCTTTTCAACATTCCATCCGGCTGTCATATGTAAATTCCAGAGTTTCCTGATAGCCTATGAAGTTAGGAGACTCAATTAGTCAGATTGTATTTTGGGACAATTGGGTGTCTATATGTCACAGAGTTCAAAAGCTATGCAGACAATCCAATTAGCAGTGACGGTGCTCGGCCAAACCGTTCGGCCACATGGCCGAACTAAGAGCGCATGGCCGAACGTTCCCCGAACGTTCGGCTAGCGCTGTGATTGGCCGAACGGGTCACGTGGTTCGGACCCGAACGCGCTCTGATTGGCCGAACGGTCACGTGGTTCGGGTAAATAAATACCCGAACCACGTCATATCTCCGCCATTTGTCTGTGGGTTTAGCTTTGGGTAGGCAGGCAGGGTAGTTCGCGCTCCAGCCACGCTAGCCAGGGTCCCCCCTGTCATTGTGTCACTGCTGGGAACAGTAGTACACCGCTTGCTCAGCCACACTATATAGCATTCTGTTTACTGCCACTCTGTGTACCTCGCTCAGCCACACTATATAGCATTCTGTTTACTGCCACTCTGTGTCTGCTGGGAATAGTAGTACACCGCTTGCTCAGCCACACTATATAGCATTCTGTTTACTGCCACTCTGTGTACCTCGCTCAGCCACACTATATAGCATTCTGTTTACTGCCACTCTGTGTCTGCTGGGAATAGTGGTACACCGTTCGCTCAGCCACACTATATAGCATTCTGTTCACTGTTCTGTGTCTGTTTGGAATAGTGGTACACCGCTCGCTCAGCCACACTATATAGCATTCTGTTTACTGTTCTGTGTCTGCTGGGAATAGTGGTACACCGCTCGCTCAGCCACACTATATAGCATTCTGTTTACTGTTCTGTGTCTGCTGGGAATAGTGGTACACCGCTCGCTCAGCCACACTATATAGCATTCTGTTTACTGTTCTGTGTCTGCTGGGAACAGTAGTACACCGCTCGCTCAGCCAGAGTATATAGCATTGTGTTTACTGCCACTCTGTGTACACCGCTCAGCCAGACTATATACCATTGTTTACTGACACTCTGTGTACACCGCTCAGCCAGACTATATACCATTGTTTACTGACACTCTGTGTACACCGCTCAGCCAGACTATATACCATTGTTTACTGCCACTCTGATTCTGCTGGGAACAGTAGTACACCGCTCGCTCAGCCAGACTATATAGCATTGTGTTTACTGCCACTCTGTGTACACCGCTCAGCCAGACTATTTACCATTGTTTACTGACACTCTGTGTACACCGCTCAGCCAGACTATATACCATTGTTTACTGAAACTCTGTGTACACCGCTCAGCCAGACTATATACCATTGTTTACTGCCACTCTGATTCTGCTGGGAACAGTAGTACACCGCTCGCTCAGCCAGACTATATACCATTGTTTACTGACACTATATAGCAGACTATATAGCATTGTGTGTACACCGCTCAGCCAGACTATATACCATTGTTTACTGACACTCTGTGTACACCGCTCAGCCAGACTATATACCATTGTTTACTGCCACTCTGATTCTGCTGGGAACAGTAGTACACCGCTCGCTCAGCCAGACTATATACCATTGTTTACTGACACTCTGTGTACACCGCTCAGCCAGACTATATACCATTGTTTACTGCCACTCTGATTCTGCTGGGAACAGTAGTACACCGCTCGCTCAGCCAGACTATATACCATTGTTTACTGCCACTCTGATTCTGCTGGGAACAGTAGTACACCGCTCGCTCAGCCAGACTATATACCATTGTTTACTGACACTCTGTGTACACCGCTCAGCCAGACTATATACCATTGTTTACTGCCACTCTGATTCTGCTGGGAACAGTAGTACACCGCTCGCTCAGCCAGACTATATAGCATTGTGTTTACTGCCACTCTGTGTACACCGCTCAGCCACACTATATAGCATTGCGTACTCTGCCAGTCAGTGTGTATATTGCTGGGATCAGTAATACTCCACTCACCGTCAACCACTATATGAGCTCAACATGAGTTCCCCAGAGACCTCCGCTGTGAGCAGCACTCCCAACAACAGCAACAGCCAACGCCCCACGCAAGCTATAACATCCACCCCAGCAGCCAGTGGTCAGCAGCAGCCCTCCCCGGAGGAGAACGTTGTGTCCATCAGTCCGTCGCCAGAGCGATTAATGAGGGCTGCCATTGAGGAGATGATGGGGCCTGATGTGGAGGAGGAGGTCTGGCTCAGGCCAGCATCCCAAGTTAATGTTGAGGACGATGAGGGGTCTGTGTCTGGGGATGTTGGGGTGGCAGAGGTGGTGGGTGGGTCAGACTCAGGAGAAGAGTTGTATGATGAGGATGATGATCGGGACCATCTGTATGTGCCTCAGAGTCCGACCCCGGAAAACATGTTGTATCGTGTGTTTAGGTACTAAAATCTGCGTTCCCTCCCAGTAGTGTTGGGCGAACAGTGTTTGCCACTGTTTGGGTTCTGCAGAACATCACCCTGTTCGGGGTGACTATATAGCAGACTATATAGCATTGTGTTTAATGCCACTCTGTGTACACGGCTCAGCCACACTATATAGCATTGTGTTTACTTCCACTCTGTGTCTGCTGGGAACAGTAGTACACCGCTCACCCGCCACTGTATAGCATTGTGCTCTGTGTCACTGCTGACAATAGTGGTACACCGCTCACCCACCACTGTATAGCATTTCTGTACTGCCACTGTACTGCTGCCAGTCAGCGTGTACTTTAAGGATAAGTGAAATGAGGAAGAAATCCGGTGAAAGAGGGAGGGGCAAGGGAAGAGGTGTTTCCCCTGACGGTTCACGTACAGGCCACAGGGGAGCACCCAAGAAAACCCACTCAATACTGCCCATGTTGTCCAGGACAACAACCCTCACAGATCCAAAAGAACAGGACCAGATAATTACTTGGATGACCTCTCAAGCGTCCAGCAGTGGGTTAAGCAGCACCAGCACATCACGCACGAGGTCCGAGTCCTCAGCCAGTTAAAGTCTGGGCTTTCTTTGAAGACTGCACTGAGGATGTTACCATGGCGATTTGCAAGGTGTGCAAGACCCGCCTGAGCAGGGGGAAAAGTATTAACAACCTCTCCACCACCAGCATGAGCCGCCACATTCTATCCAAACATCCCACTCTGTGGGCAAACGCGGCAGGACAGGGTACCACCAGCAACACTGCCTCCCTTGGGTTCACCAGACTCACCACCAGACCCGCCTCAGCAGCAGCAGTAGCCCAGCCATTGCGTGGTTCACAACATTCACAAACATCAGACGATGCTGACACTGTCACTTTCCGGACTAGTGCTCTTGAGGTCTCCCAGTGTTCATCAAACACAACAACCAACAGCCCTTCGGTGTGCAGCGCTACGGTTGAGTTGTCTGTCTCTGAGATGTTTGAGCACAAGAGGAAATTGCCAGCAAATGACCCCCGGGCCGTGGCAGTAACAGCCAGCCAGCATAGCCAAGCTTCTGGCCTGCGAAATGCTGCCATATCGAGTGGTGGAGACAAACAGCTTCAAGGGCATGATGTCAGTGGCCATCCCACGTTACGTGGTTCCCAGCCGCTACCACTTTGCGCGCTCTGCAGTGCCTGAGTTGCATGAGCACGTGGTCAGCTAAATAACCCGAAGCTTGAAGAATGCCGTTGCCTGCAAGGTTCACCTCACCACTGACACCTGGACGAGTGCGTTCGGCCAGGGTCGATACATCTCCCTTACCGCGCACTGGGTGAACCTTGTGGAGCCTGGCAGCGATTCCTCACCTGCTACGGCGCGGGTGTTGCCCACGCCGCAAACAGCTGGATAACAACAGCAGCACCTACCTCTCTGACTCCTTCTCCTCCAACGCATCTCAAAGCTGTACCTCATCCGGAAATGCTAACCCAGCACCAGCAGCAGTAGGATCGTGGAAGCAGTGCAGCACAGCTGTTGGCATGCGTCAGCAAGCGTTGCTGAAGCTGATCTGCCTTGGGGATAAGCAGCACACAGGGGAGGAAATTTGGAGGGGAATAAAGGAACAGACGGATTTGTGGCTGGCACCGCTGGACCTGAAACCGGGCATGAAGCTAGACACCTGGCACGAACTGGCAATGTACGCAATAGAGGTGCTGGCTTGCCCGGCAGCCAGCGTTATGTCGGAACGCTGTTTCAGTGCTGCCGGAGGCATCATCACAGATCGGCGTATCCGCCTCTCCACAGAAAATGCAGACCGTCTGACTCAAATTAAAATGAATCAATCCTGGATTGGAAACGACTACGCAACACTCCTGGACCCCAACCAAGTAACATGACCGATGAACATCTGGGATGGTTTAGCGTTTCCGGTCCCTGTTTATTGAACCTCTCATCTGTATTACATTTATGACTGCATGGCGGCAAAAAGCATTGCTGCTATATCCGCACGCTTTTTGTCCTCATGCAAGGCCTGGGTTGTTGTGTCTCACAAAGCGTGGCCTTCTCCTCCTGCGCCTCCTCCTGTTCCATCACGTGTGCTGCTGCTGCTGCTGCTGGGTTACCGTTGCCGGTCCCTGTTTATGGAACCTCTTATCTTTATTACATTTATGACTACATGGCGGTACAAAGCATGCTATCCGCACGCTTTTTGTCCTCATGCAAGGCCTGGGTTGTTGTGTCTCACAAAGCGTGGCCTTCTCCTCCTGCGCCTCCTCCTGTTCCATCACGTGTGCTGCTGCTGCTGCTGCTGCTGCTGGGTTACCGTTGCCGGTCCCTGTTTATGGAACCTCTTATCTTTATTACATTTATGACTACATGGCGGTACAAAGCATGCTATCCGCACGCTTTTTGTCCTCATGCAAGGCCTGGGTTGTTGTGTCTCACAAAGCGTGGCCTTCTCCTCCTGCGCCTCCTCCTGTTCCATCACGTGTGCTGCTGCTGCTGCTGCTGCTGCTGGGTTACCGTTGCCGGTCCCTGTTTATGGAACCTCTTATCTTTATTACATTTATGACTACATGGCGGTACAAAGCATGCTATCCGCACGCTTTTTGTCCTCATGCAAGGCCTGGGTTGTTGTGTCTCACAAAGCGTGGCCTTCTCCTCCTGCGCCTCCTCCTGTTCCATCACGTGTGCTGCTGCTGCTGCTGCTGCTGCTGGGTTACCGTTGCCGGTCCCTGTTTATGGAACCTCTTATCTTTATTACATTTATGACTACATGGCGGTACAAAGCATGCTATCCGCACGCTTTTTGTCCTCATGCAAGGCCTGGGTTGTTGTGTCTCACAAAGCGTGGCCTTCTCCTCCTGCGCCTCCTCCTGTTCCATCACGTGTGCTGCTGCTGGGTTAGCGTTGCCGCGTGGTCCCTGTTTATTGAACCACTTATCTTTATTACATTTATGACTGCATGGTGGTACAAAGCATGCTATCCGCACGCTTCTTGTCCTCATGCAAGGCCTGGGTTGTTGTGTCTCAAAGCGTGGCCTTCTCCTCCTGCGCCACCCTCCTCCTGTTCCATCACGTGTGCTGCTGCTGGGTTAGCATTACCGGTCCCTTTTCCTGGAACCTCTTATATGTATTACATTTATGACTGCATGCCGACAAAAAGCATGTTACCTGTGCAAAGAAAACAGACATTTCCCGCATTTAAAAGACAGTTTTCCCTTTGAAACTTTAAAATCGATTTTCTCAAAAACTATAAGCTCTTTTTGCTAAATTTTTTTTCCTCTTGTACCCACTCCCAAGGTGCACATACCCTGTAAATTTGGGGTATGTAGCATGTAAGGAGGCTTTACAAACCACAAAAGTTCGGGTCCCCATTGACTTCCATTATGTTCGGAGTTCGGGTCGAACACCCGAACATCGCGGCCATGTTCGGCCTGTTCGGCCCGAACCCGAACATCTAGATGTTCGCCCAACACTACTTGCTGTGTATCCCTGTAAACTTTTATTTTGCAACTTTTTACTTTGTTTTTTGTAAATCTTTTGTATATATTATTTTCTGCATTGTTCCACTTTTTTCCTGGAATATTAAATCGTTATTTAATAAGTTTGACTTCTGCTGTACTAAACTAACACTCATAGCCTAGTAGAAGAGACTGAAGTGTAACGGTGTATAAGTCCATGCCTGATTGTATGATTGAGCAACACTACCGTATAAGATTGTAATTGCATTGTGTGTATGGGGCACTTCCACGCTCGACAGCACAGTGGGAAGTCTCAGAGTGGCTAACAGTATTGTTCGAAACGACTGTTAGTGGTTTTGCTTCACTACAGTGTAAGATTGCAACTGTGTGTGTGCCTGGCGTTCCCGTATTCTGCCTAAAGCGCAAAGCTGACCCGAATACAAAAACGCGGATTGTGTGCTGAACACTCGACAGCACAGTGGACGTGTCTAGCAACAGCTAGTGGTGGCAGTGAGAAGTGTTTGAGTGGTCACAGCCTTGTGGTAGCTCAACTAAGGCTGCTTTTCCTCTCGATCTGGTCAAACCCGCAGTCGGGAACTGTATACGCAGGCGTGCCGCGAGCCAGTTCCTGACAATGTGCTCTCCTGCATTTCTTCCCAGACAGAAAGTTAATACCCCATTTGGCTTTTCAGGCCCTGTTGCTACACCGGTTATGGGAGGTGTTTGTTCTGCTTTATATCGACCCATCAAAGCCAAGAAAAGAGAACAGCCATTTTTTCATGTCTCCCTGAGATGTGATATTCAACCTCAGCTGTCATAAAAGACTTCAGTCTCCTCCAAGCCTTGTAGATGCAGCAAAAAATGCCTCTTGCCTCCACCCGTAGGTTAAATGTTTATATTTTTTTTCTGTATTCTGTGTACAGCCTTCATTTATAAGATATTGAAACAAGCGTGCAGTGCGTGAACTGATATATTAGCCGGCTTGTAAGGCTGCCGGTACACTCAGACAGGTATTATGTCTAATATTTGAATTCAGCTGTGTGTTTGATTCAGTGCACGCTTCATTGATAACCATTTTACCTGCTTTACAAATAAACTCTCTGAGATCTCCGGAGATTTCAACCCTAGAAAAAAACTTCACAAAATAGCCATTATTTTCTCTTTTCTCAGTTCACCTCTGTCCCTTTTTTTCAAGCTGACTGCTAGAGCAGAATAAAGCTCGTTTATGCCACAATTCCATGCCATTTGCAATACGGCATAGCAGATCCCGTTGCATACAAGGTTACAGAGGGGTCTACCAAAACGCATTGCCGTAGCTTTATGGCTGGCTTTAGCCGTCTTTGTCAGGGACAGGAGGTCGTAATTTTTCCAAGTGGAATTGACCATTGAGTTGCCAGCCTGTTAGGACATTATCCTTGCCGCCTTCTGTTCCAGGCCACCCGCATTCCTATGCTGCAGTTTTGCATTAACATTCAGAGTCATGGAATAGCAATGGCCTCTATTTTGCTGCTTTCAGCATTAGATTATAGTCTGTAATCACCCAGTAACCTTCTCTGTGTGGAATAACCTTGGGGAACAAGTTAGAATGCCTGCGCGCGGGAGCCATCAAGCGCAAGTGCGGCTTTGTGAGACATGATTTTCGCATTAGTGCACACAACAACCTGCTGTACTTTCTAATATTACAAATCAGAGGATCATCTTAATATTCTGTGCTGCTGGGCCAAGGCATAGATATGGCTAGTGATGGGGACAACATTCCCCCAATAGGCCAAGTTCTACTGGAGGAAGAGAAAGAAACTGAGCCAATTAAAGACAGGAGTTGCCAGTTAATTATCTGGTAGCTAGTTAATTCATTAACTGTTTAATTATTATTACCTCCTCCGGTCAGATAAAATTTGCACAACAGAAGAATGTGTATGGCCTGCTTAAGCCAGAAACGAGGAAATAAACCATTAGATATATGGATTAGAAGAGATAAACATGAGATAAGACAGATAAGGTGAGATAAATAATGAAATAAACAGGTAAGGTTAGATAATTTATCCATTAACAGCTTCAATAGAGTGATCACATTTGAAATAAATGCACTGGTTTTGACCTCAGCCAGCAGAACTTGTGCTGTAAATTCTTGGAATGCTTTGATCTCTCTCTCTCTACTAGCAGAAAATATAGAAACTGGAAGCAGAAGTCCTCTGTTATTGTCTCACACTGCCCCCTAGGGTCAAGTGGCCATAAATACACATTGCAGAAGTACTAATTAGAAGCTAGGAAATCTAACAAACAAGAAATAAAAAATATGTGCTACAATAAATTGGCCTGGAGCACTTGCAAGCCTCTAAATAAATTGGCTGCTAAAGGGTTAATTAGACAAGTTTTGTAAATCTATCCCATAGTGTTTTGTCTTCATTGTAAGCTGCAAATAAAGTTGACACTGCTATTCTATTTCGGTGTAGTATCAGTATTACATTTTTTTTTATGTATCTGTTTAATGTATACTAAGGTATATTTTGCACAACTGGCATGGCCAGACCGTATGGTGTGCGTTCAGTAAGACAATCTTCAGTGTACTACCTCCTCCTACCCTAACACAGCTCTGTTCCTTTGCCAAGCCTAAAGTCTTTGAATGCCCTTAACTAAAGACATATTCAGATGGAACAAGGCAGTATAATTAGATTGCTGAGCTATGTAGTTAAAGTTCAAGAGAACATTTCCCTTGAAATTTCTCAGTGTATTCTTATTACCTTTTCGTTCTTTCCTCACTGCTTACGCAAGATTCTTTTGGTAAAACTACTTGTGAAGATGTTCATTCATTAAGCAAGCTCGCCTACGTTCAAACATGTCTCTAATTCAAGGCACTCACCTCAAATGAGGCTTCAAATTGGGGTCTTTAAGGTGTGACTCTGAATAGTTTGTGATTGCTTAATCTAATCAGCAGTGCTGTCAAGTGCTCTGCTCACCAACTCATGTGAAATGGGTATTTAGTTGGAAGACAACGTGCTCTAAGTAACAAACACAAAAGAACCTAGTCTCTCTTGTATGACAGTAAATTGTAAGCTCTGCTGTCATAATTAGGCAGGGAAGTAGGGGAACAAAACAAGTCCTCCACATGGAAGAGTAGGGTGATCCAGAAATTGCTGCCGTGGTAGGGATCTCAAGGGGTCTGTGCCAGCTCACTTTAGAGTGACCTGGCATGATTGGGGTGGGTGGTGGTGGTGGAGGGGGGGGGGGGGTTGTCAGTGACAGCTTCTGTGCTTTAGGTCTGCCCACCTTGAAACCGTGCTAGCAAAATTTCATAAATATCCCCACAGAGACTGCATGCTATTCCTATTTCTAGAGGGCTGAGACCCTCTTTTTTCAAGGAAATGACAACAGCTTGTTCTGAAGGATCATGGAAACCAGGGATGCTCGAATGTACCAAAATTCGAATCGAGTACATTCGAATTCGGGTCTGGGCCAAATTCAGATTCGGCTGGTGCGAATGGACTCGAATTCGACTCGGGTGGATTTAAATCCGGGTCAGGGGAAAATTCGGCCATGATCACGAATTCGTGATTCAAAACCTGCCGACTTTAAGGGTTATTTGCAAAGCCCCCTTAAATGCCAGAATCACCAAATTTGCAGGTTATATTAAGAAGAAAAGTGGGAGCAAGGGGATTTTTTTTTTTTTTCAAAAAGACCTTATACTTTTTGAGAAAATCGATTTTAAAAGTTCAAAGAAAAAAACGATACATTTAAATGCCGGTCAATGACAGATCGTGGAAAATATTTCCCAGCAGTTAATAGCAAATGCCCCTTACATCCTAGTGTAATGGTTGGTGTCAGCACACAGAGAGTATCTGATTATTGATGATCTGCAGTATCACCAATAATACAGACGTATACCTGATCATTAGTGATCTGCAGAATCACCAATAATACAAGTATGACTAACCTCTGGACACCTAGCAAAGTGTAAGTGTTTGGGTGCAACAGTAACTTTAAAAGTTTGACCAGACCTCACCAGAGGGGCTGGTGAGGTACTATCAGTACACTAAGCGTGCACTAGCGTACAAGTTCCAGCAGGCTGGAGAGTACAATAACGAAGAGGCTGAATCTCCCGAGGAGCGGGTGATTCAGATAGTACTGCAGGCACGAGAACACCCGTGGGGCGCGTGTCCCAGACTGAACAGTAGCCTAGGAGATACAATAATACTACAGTGACAGATACCCTATAAGAGCAGGTAATAGGGCTGTACTACAGCTTTAACAGAACGGTTCCACCAGAGGGGCTGGTGTAACTAGTACCTCACCAGTTGCGAGGGCCCACTGGTGAGTAGAATGGTCAGGCAGGCAAGGTTCGGCAACAGAGAGGTAAGTAAATACAAAATCGTGAGACAAGAGAGTAATCAGGCAGAGGTTCAGCAACAGGAAGGTACGTATCGGTATAGAATTGTGAGGCAAGAGAGTAATCGGTAATCAGGCAGAGGTTCAGCAACAGGTAAACAGATGGGCAGAAGTACAGGATCAGAAAACAGATACAAAGTCAGAGTGCTAGCCAAAGTCGTACACAGGAGATCAATACAATAATAATATCCTAGCCTGGGTGTGAAATCCTTGGCAACAACACCCCGGAACTAGTCTAACAAAACAACAATAACAAGACTGCAAAATTCCTAAGCTTGGTGTGAAATCCGTAGCATCAACACCAGGGAACTACCTAAGGTCTGCGCGCTTACACGCAAGTATTCACGACAACAGACAAAGTAGCAATGCAGCCCGGAGGCTTATGAAGCAGAGGAGACCTCACTGGCACGCCCCCCTCTCATCAGCCAATCCTGGGCGCCGTGGGTCTCCCCTGACGTCAGCCGACCAGCAGGTCAGCTGACGGGCTTCCTCCCCGCATAAAGCTCCCGTCTATGCGCGCGCCCGCGCTATGGCAGCCCCCTGCACGGGAGAACGTTCCGTCCTCGGCGTCCTGCACGCCGAACGGACGGATGGCCGCATGGAGGCAGCTGCGGCGGCGGTGCTGTTCGCCGCAGCTGCCTCGGATATTACACCTAGCAACACCAAATTTGCATGATATGTTAAAAAGATAGTGGGAAGCAAAATAAAAAAAAAAATTAAACATTTTTATTTTTGGGGAATGTTTGGGAAATCTAAAAAAAAATGACGTGGGGTCCCCCCTACTGAGCCTCTGTAACCCCTTGTCCCCCATGCAGGCTGGGATAGCCAGAATGCAGAGCCCCGGCCGACTGGGGCTTCGCACCCTGAGCTATACCAGCCCGCATGGTCCCATGGTATGGGGGGGCTCCGGGGGAGAGGGGCGGCCAAGCCTCCCCCTCTCCCCCCGAGCCCTTGTCCAATCCACCATGGACAAAGGGCTCTTCCCCACCTCCGGTGCCCCAGGAAGTCATTTCCGAGGATATGGGCGTGGGAACATTTTTTTAAAGGTACAGGTAAGTATTTATGGTTAATTTAGAATAATAAAATACTTTTCTCGTGGTTGTGTTTTTATTTCATTTAACCCTTTGTGGAAATGGGTAAGGGGTACTTTGTACCCCTATACTCATTTCTCCTGGGAGGGGGGTGGGCATCTGGGGTCCCCTCAAAGGGGACTCCCAGATGCCACCAGGAATCCCCCCCCCCAGGGAGGTGTCGCCCCCACCTCCTCCTGGGGCACCGGAGATGGGGAAGAGCCCCTTGTCCATGGATTGGACAAGGGCTTGGGGGGAGAGGGGAAGGCTTGGCCGCCCCTCTCCCCCAGAGCCCCCGTCCCATACCATGGACCATGCAGGCTGGTATAGCTCAGGGTGCGAAGCCCCATTCTGGCTACCCCAGCCTGCATGGGGGACAAGGGGTTACAGAGGCTCAGGAGGGGGGATCCCACGTCATTTTTTTTTCATATTTCCCACACTAAGAACATTCCCCAAAAATATATATTTTTTTTTAAATATTGTTTCCCACTATATTTTTTTACATATCCTGCAAATTTGGTGTTGCTAGGATGTAAGGGTCCTTTGCTATTTACTAGTGCTGGGAAATATTTCCCATGATCTGTCTTTGACCAGCATTTAAATGTATCTTTTTTTCTTTGAACTTTTAAAATCGATTTTCTCAAAAAGTATAAGGTCTTTTTGAAAAAATGTTTTTACCCTTGCTCCCACTTTTCTTCTCAATATAACCTGCAAATTTGGTGATTCTGGCACGGCCATATTCGAAGGTAAAATTCGGCTACAATCGAATTTGTGATCACGGTCGAATTCGAGAGTAAAATTCGGATACAATCGAATTTGTGATCACGGCCGAATTCGAGAGTAAAATTCGGATACAATCGAATTCGAATTCGTGATCGGTATCAATCTTCGAATTCAAATTTGACTTCTGGATTCATAAAAAACTACCCGTGATCACAGGTAAATTCGAATTTGCAAATTCTGAGAGCAACCCTGATGGAAACATTTTAGAGCTCAAAATGCCTGCTGCAGCATGCTGGATAGTGTACTGGTAAGGGCTCTGCCTCTGACACAGGAGACCAGGGTTCGAATCTTGACTCTTACCAGTGGCCGAGTGCGAGCAACATCTTCTGCAGCGCTGTACAGAGTATATGTTTTTCTCCTTTAATTGTCCCTTAAAGGGGCTCACAGACTAGAGGGAAGCCAATTAACTTATCTATATTGTTTTGGGGATGTGGGAGGAAACTGCAGTGCCCAGAGGAAACCCGCACAGACACGGTAAGAACTTTATAGCTCCGAGCAGATAGTCCCTCTGGCTGGGATTGGAACCAGGGACCCAGCGCTGCAAGGCGAGAATGCTAACCACTACGCCACTGTGCTTCTCACTCTACTGTATTATGCTGGCCAAGGTATAGATATGGCTAGTGATGGGGAAAACTTTCCCCCAATAGGTTACGCTGTACTGGAGGAAGAGAAAGAAGCTGAGCCAACCAATTATATTCTGATTATAAATACCTTGCCGTGTTGGAGAAACATTTGCACATCAGAAGAATTATTCTCTTGCCGCTAGATATGTTTAAATTCAGGAGGAAACGATAGCCCCTGCAATCTCTGCTATAGCAAGTAGGAGGTGGCTTTGTTTCATTCCTATCTCAGGATCCCCATCCTGAGCTAATTTACAGAAAAGCACAGTGAAGCATGGTCTCTTTCTGTTCAGTAAGCCAGCAACAAGGAGACCTTGAGCAAGCCTTCCTATCACTGCCACTGCCTTCTGAACGCATCCTAGTGGCTGCAGCTCTGACATTTTGAGTCCGCCAGGAGAAAAGTGTCATCCTCCAGCCAGATATGGTAGCATTGGTCCAACAGGTCAACAAGTTGCATGTTTATTGATTGTGTGGCTATAACCCAGAGGCAAGGAACTTTGATGCAAGA